>NC_084545.1:8387500-8687500 GCF_024500275.1 Phycodurus eques
TATCGCTCACCAACTATTTCATCAAAATTCCTTACCTTAATTAGCATAATGATAAAGCTTTTCTTCAACTCATTTATCTGATACAATGATCCTGTAATCTCAATATTAAATCCTAAAATGTAATGACTTGCTCCTCAAAAAGATGAGTCTCAACCAGAACTAAATCGTAAAGCTATATATATATACATGAACTAAATCACAGTGCTCTGCAAAAGTCTAAGGTCATTGTTATAGTCAGTAGCGCACAGAACTCCACTAAGGCCAAACTAACTAATAACATCCATCTATTATTCTTGACCGCTTAGCCCGTTTGAGGTCACGGGGAGATGGAGACTATCCCTCTGACTTCGGATGAATAGCAAATGACCGTGGACTGGTCAGCATCTGATTTCAGTGAAAATAACTCCCTATATCTGTACATTTTTCCAGATCCTTACCAAAATGGTGCTGTGATACTACTGTGAAAATGTCATGAATAAATAAAGGTAGCGGTGGCATAGGATTTTGGGCATGCCATGATACTAATAAATCGCATTATACAGTAGGCACATGCCCAAGTGACAGCCACATCATGCATTCCTAATGCCAAAATTAGTCTTATGATCAATTCCCCGCAGCAGTCCTTCACTTCAATGGATACGAGTATTCTGAGATGGATGCCTGTTGCTTGCCGCCCTTCAAATAGAAGCAACCTAAAATTGTGAAGTGTCAATACACATTACTGTCCATTTTTCAGCAGCCTGAGACAAATACTAAGACTAAGACTAATTAATACTGAGTCAAAGTATTTCAAAGTGGCACTTGCAAAAGTCTGAACATCCCCGTGCTAGACTGATTGATTGTATTAGTTTTAAGGTACTTGGTGCTCTAGTATTTTTCAAGTATGACATGCAAATTTGACTAAATCGATGTCCAAAACAACAAAAAACAAAAACAATAGATTACAAGTGACAATTAATAAGGAATTAAACATGAACTGTGTGTGAGAGAAAGAGCGAGAAAGAGAGCGAGTGTGTGTGCATGCACTTTAAATCTGCCTGCCACCTCAATTGCCTTCATGGCTGACCTTTTTCTCTCCGGCCCCGACAGTTCTCTTGAAGGCATAACAAAGGAACACATTTCCTCAGCCTTGACGCTTCTCCCTCTATCTAACTCACCACAGGTCCCTTCTCCAATTCTCTCTGCAAATGTATTTTTCTCAGCATGTCTCTATCGTCTTGCGCACCATACTGAATCTGTTCCAAGATCTCATTGCCCTAACCTCATATTTTTACTCCTACTGAGCCTAAGCCTCTCTCTCTCAATCTCTATGATAGCATGGCGTGAAATATTAAAGCTGCAGTGAAACACTAATAACTGCTGTAGGACCACTGACATTGTGTGGATGCTGCTGACACACTCACACACATGCATTGAAGTGTTAATCTACAGAACATAAGAGACTTCTGAGTCGGCCGTTCATCTTAAATTTTTAATCTCCTCTCTCTCTTACAGAGAAAGTGCAATAGTCGAGTATTTAACCTCGTGTAAGGGTGGTCATGTGATCAGGGGGATGCCATCACGCATTAACATTCAAACGATGGAATCAGGCCACTCGAATCAAAGAGGCAGCTGTGCGGAGCCTACAGTACACAGAACATTTAATGTGCTTCTTTCAATGCCTGCTGTATGTCCTGTTGGTGCTAACATATTTTTGCTTTGCTTTTGCTGATGTGAAAGGGGGAGACAATATGGACAGAATTAATGTGTCACTTGGGTATTAAACCAAAGGGAACTGGAAATTACAGTTTTTCTGTGGGAAATCTGTCACATATGTGATCGATGAGGGTTTTATGCAGGCCAGTCAGGTCCAACGTTGATTCTATGGCTCGTTGTTTGTGCACTTGATCATTGTCATGCTGGTACAGACGTTACAATTTGTATACTAATGCCTGCTTTTGCCTTCATTGTGTATGTACTGCAGCAAGAAAATCAATTCAATCATATCTGATGGACGCCTTTCACATTTAGAACAAACATCCCACTACATTTGATTTGCAGGGAAGCCCAGTTTCCTTGGGATCAAAACTAGTTGTTGTCATTTATCATCCATCCATCCATCCATTTTCTGAGCCGCTTCTCCTCAGTAGGGTCGCGGGCGTGCTGGAGCCTATCCCAGCTGTCATCGGGCAGGAGGCGGGGTACACCCTGAACTGGTTGCCAGCCAATCGCAGGGCACATACAAACAAACAACCATTCGCACTCACAGTCATGCCTACGGGCAATCTAGAGTCTCCAATTCATGCATGTTTTTGGGATGTGGGAGGAAACCGGAGTGCCCGGAGAAAACCCACGCAGGCACTGGGAGAACATGCAAACTCCACACAGGCGGGGCCGGGGATTGAACCCGGGTCCTCAGAACTGTGAGGCTGACGCTCTAACCACTCAGTCACCGTGCCGTCTGTCATTTATCAGATAGATGATATTGCTTATCACTTGAACAATCAATCATATTTTAGACAAATCCAACACAATTTCCAACATTTTGTGGACAACCTGAAGCAGCTGTTTCTACTGAATCACAGCAATTTTCTTCATAATGCTGCATCACGATCTGACCATGACTCATCTCAAAACGGACCATTTGATACGAATCAAGCCACTTCTCATCACACACAAATCTTTCTGCTGAAAACAGCAACGCAACTTTATCTACTAATAAAGTCTGTTAAGCACAGCAGATCAAAATGTTTCTTTCCAATACACATTTTACATTCAATACAGAGTAGTGAATGATTAATTTGTGGAATTAAAATCACGTCTTTTTCCCTATTGTGCTGTTTTGGGAGTCATTCCATTAAGCGTGTGTCTTGACTTCCATGTATGGTCTTCGTTCAGGGCCACAGCATTGGCAGGATCTAGTTTATAGATAAGCACGTACAAATGATAAACCATTCACACTCACATTCAAACCTAAGCACAATTTAGTTTCTTCAATGAACCTAAGATTCAGGTTTTTGGAATGTGGGAAGAAAGTGTAATACCCCAGAAAAACACCATGCAAGCACAGGGGGACCATGAAAATGGCACACAGGAAGGCCCAAGCCCGGATTTGAACCAACTTTGGAACTGCAAGACGGATGTCCCAACCACTCGGCCACCTAATGGAATGCAGTCCTGGAAAAGAATGAGTAAGAAACATTTACTCTAGCAGTGCACCCTAGTCGTTCTCGCGCTTACGAGTGATGACTGGTGAGTCTGATGAATGGTATAAAAAATTTTTTGTAATGTTCTTGTCACGTTATTAGTTAACGATCGATTCTGAACTGCTCCAGATGTCCCTGGCACGTTCTTGTCACGTTATTAGTTAACGATCGATTCTGAACTGCTCCAGATGGCCCTGGGACGGTTGTGTGCTGTTGTATTGTGCTTTTGTATAGTATTGGTAGTTTCTATAACGTGATAGTGGCGGTATTAAGGTGGCTTAAGTCGGGTAAATGCCCGCTGAAGGCAAAATGCCACTGAGTAATAACACTGACATAAACATATAAACTCACTTTGGAATCAGTGTATCTTGTGAAAGATGTTTCTCAAGTCCACACTGCGTAGTTTCAGCGTCTACACAGCAAGCGGACACATTAGTGTCAGCGTTGAGCAGCGGGTTGTTGGGTAAGGCCCCCAGCTGACTTAGGGCAAGATTGTGATCACAGGGTTGGCACATCCCATCCAGACAGACAACCATTCACACTCACATTCAATTTAGAGTCTTCATTAACCTAACATAAATGTTTTTGGACTGCAGAAAGCCTGAGTACCCAATGAGAAACCACGTAGACATCTTATTATTATGAGGCACCAAGTCTTACTAACCATGATTAAAACTCATCCATCAAGCCATCCATTTTCTAGAACAAGTTAATCAATGAAACAATCCAGAAAGTTCACCTGCGAAAATGCATTGACGTTGTCAGAGTATAAATGTGTTTGAGTTTTCGTAAAAGCGCTACAATAATGGCATTTATTATTCTTATTATTTATGAGATGAAAGCAGCAGCGCAGTTGGTGTAAAGGGTGGTTAAAACTGTTCCAACACCTTTCATGGTTGCACACTCACTGTAAGCCCATCCCGTAACAACTGACTGAATAGCAACTGTTCAGCAACTACAGAGCCATCACATTAATTTACATTAAGAATGTATACGTGCATCACTTGATTCATTCCCAGCAACTCTGAAATGTTCTAATTGATTTATTAATATCCAAGTCACTGACATCTCAGAAGCACAGTGATTCACGCAGCTCCAGCAATGTAGATGCATGGACGTACTGTACATGTGGAACAGCTCCGTTTCATCAATCATCTTTCACAACAGATGCAAAACGTTCCTTCCAAGTTAGTTAAAAGTTAACTTCATTTTTGTAACAAGCGATCACAATTCTGAAACAACCATTGGGACTTGTGTTATTGATTGAGAGGCAATCAAATGCAAGTGTTTAAAAGGTTCTTTGAACATTATCATTTCTGACATTATCTTAATAGTAACCCAATTATATATGGACATAACTAACACAAGATATGCTAATAAAAGTTAGAGTTCAGGTAGAAAAGTCTTATATTTGATCATCTCGGCACTGGATATAAATGTAAAGTTTAGTCTACCTCCTCTACACAATACCCTTCCATCCTTCTCTCTCCAGTCAAGAAAAGAAAATACAGCTCTTTAACAGTTGGGTGACAGACACCGGGTGCATATGTCTCCCCAGAGGATTTCTACATCTAAACCAAGCTGAGCTGAGTCAGGAGAAAGCATGCAGAGGCGATGAGCATGATTTATTTATTTATTTTTTTTCCTTGAAGCTTTGCTTGTTATGAATACATCGCCATTGGTTTAGACAGCCTCCTCCAGATGCATTTACGGTACATATATGAAAAACTGCAGCATATGTACCAGACAAGATGCACATACAGGCAACCACTGGTATCTAAATATTTCGAAATTAAACCAGCAATTTGGATTCTTTTTCCTCCTGGGCTCCACATAAAGTTGAAGCGTAATTGACTTTTAAGCCCCAGCGGAAAGTACAAATCCACTGTGGTAAACCTACATTTGTCATCAACAAACACACTGTAAGAAACTAAATAAGTGGATGAACACTCATAAAACTTGTCTGTGCTAAACTATTATAGTTAAATATAGGTATAAATGAACAGCGTCGAGTCACTATTGTGGAGCAAACAGTGATGATGTTAGCAACACAAGATGTCTGGGCTGGTTGACGAGTATTAATAGTGCGCAAAAGCCAGGACAATGATATTTTTATATTTTCTATATCACGATAAATACATTGTTACTTAACAAAAAAGTATTTTAATGTGCTTTTTCTATATCACGATAAATACACTGCTACTTAACAAAAAAGTATTTTAATGTGCTACAATAATGTTTTTGGTCATAATTTTGAATAGAAAGAGTGTATGCGGAAATATATTCTGACATTGACATTTATTACTGATACATACAAATTTGATCACATGCATTTACCGATACATACAAATTTCAGAAACAATTCAGTCTGGACATTTTCGACAAAAGAGTCTATACAAAATGTTGGCATGGCAAGATGGATCATTTTTAAATTTGGCTTTTATCTTGTTTTGGAAAGCAGCTCTTGGACAGTAGAGTGTAGTACTGATAAGCAAGGAGTGGTGCTGTATGGCAGGATAAACACATGGACAAGAGTATGTGAGCGGATGACAGGTTGTAACTGTCATCAGGTGTCGTCTCTACTAGATCTTTACTGTGACTTTTAATGACTTGTCTTTATAGCAGCAATGTAGCAAATCGTGTTCAATGTAATAAAACATGAAACAGTTCAGTGAGTTACCTGAAAACTAGGTAATGCAAGTTTAAAGTGTGAAGTTATGTTTCTTCCTCTATACTATCTTTCCTACTGCCGAGGAACTTTACAAAGCGAGCAAAACTACTCTGATTTGATTTTACTGCAGATGTCAGTTTTCCTATCCTGCTTGTCCTCATTCGGCGAGCCCTGACCTTTTTTTTCTTTTTGGATTCTAAGTCCGTCAATGACAGTGAATGAGTGAAGTCATCTGATCATCATCTGACTTGACTTTGATCGGAAGAGGGGACATGGGACAACATGAGCCCAATTATTTGTATGCGTGTACTCTGCTTTTGAAGAAATATGCTGTATTTTTTGTCTTTTAACTTCAACAGTCTGATGCTTCACTGGCTTGTATTAATGAGATAAACAGCTTTGTTGTTGTCATGGTAACCCTGGATCACCTACTTTAGTAGTACTGGTGGACCATCCTGGACATTACTCATGTTAAAAAGTATGTCAGTCCACTTCTTGACACGCTTTGCCACACACACAGACACGTTTGAAGTGTTTCTCACAGAATGCACATATTTGATAACATCCACTGTTAAGGGAAGAATATGTGCATATTGTCCTTTTTACCCCAGGAGTTTTGGGTCACTGAAAAATGACTTTTATTCAGTGAGGAGACTTAAAATAAACTACTCCATTACTAGTGCATGATGTCACAATTAATAAAAAATAAACTAATATTTTATACTCATTCTAAATTAAAAATGTTATGTCCTTCAAGGTGAGTGTGAATCAATTCAATTCTATTTTGCAAGCCCAAGCATGATTATTATTATTTTTTTCCTCCTCAAGGATGGCTGCAGGACATATACCTAGTCAGGAACAGAGGCGTCAGAATGCCAGACCAAAACAATCACATTGAAATGGAAAAATTAATAAATACCTATATACATACATAAATGAAGCTAACAAAAAAGGAACCCAAAATAAATAGATAAATAAATCAATAGTAAACGGGAAAAAGACAAAATGATAAAAACAAACACTGTATAGCATGGTTTTGCATCTTTGGATGTTTCTGGTTTACAACGGCTTGCGCACAACAGAGATATTGTTCATATGCTCATGAGATCCTGTAAATTTGTGAGGGTGGATTTTAATTGCCTCTAAAAGAATAAAGAGAGAACACATTTCACGTAATGGTTGTGTCCTATTTTGAGGTTTGCCAAACTGTTGCGTAACTTTAAACAGAGGAAGCAGGTACATTTAAAGCTGAGGGGGCTTTCAGGTGTCATACAGGGCCTGTCTGAAAGTTGTGTGGGAGGAACACAGGATAAGAGCGAAAAGAAGAAAGCAGCAGAGATGAAGCCAAAAGTGGATATTTGACTGCTAGTCAGCATCACGACTACAAACCATATATATATATATATACAGAAAGAGAATATGCTCCTTGTTAGACGGTTGATCCTTGACTTTGGTTGTATACCAGACAGGAAGCTCCAACCTCAACGTCTTGTTTGTAAGTGTCCTTCTGACTTTCTCATCATTTGGAATTTCTTTATGTGAATTGTATGAACTTCAATCAACACAAACAACTTATAACTGGAATAGTGTTAGCTACAGTAAATCAAAAGTAAGTATAAGTAGTCAACACTTGATTTGTTTTCATTGACCTTTTCACAACAGCTATTGTGACATAGCTAAACAGTCAGACAGATATTTCCTCTAAAAAAATACAAAACTAATTTCCATGTAACTTCGTAGAGGGATCGTACATGGGCCAAGAAAGACTCAATAACAATTTGGTTAGGGTCTGGATGAAGGTGCAGATACAACAATTTATATATTTAAACTATTTAACGAAACCATCGCGTTAATGAAACCATCGGTTCCCCATAATCAAAATGGCAGCCAGCCGACTGCTCATCCTCCTCCGTGAAGTTGGATTCTAACAAGCAAACAGGTGGACAAAGATTTTGCTGACTGTAGGTGCCATTCTATTTATACACTGTCAGACTTCTATAAGTTCTTATGCATGTGGCTACAATGATGTAAAAACTAAAAGTTACTAAATAAACAAACACGATAAAATGTCAGTGTATGTGTTAAATTTGTTGCAAAACCAATCATGTCCTCTGGTTGAGATAGATTTAAATACTGTATTCAATGAATGGCATTTCAATTAACTTATGATACACCACTAAAACATATGGATACAGTCTGGGGGTTGTAAACTTGATCTTGTACTGTGCACACATTAACACAAACAGAAACAATTAAGGAACCAAGCAGTAAGTTTAACACGTTTACATTTGACAATGGAAGCCTTTGTGAACCAAGCTGTACTGCTTGGTTAAAACATTAACATTAACAACATTTTACTTAAATTGTTAGCAGTAAGTAAGCCACAATACATATTCAACGTTTGTTAACCAATGTCCCATTATGATGAAGAAATATTACACATATGTCACTGCATTTTAGGCAGAAGCATTTTCACCACAATTTAGCTTCGCCCTTTTAAACTGTAATCTAACACACAGTTAATGTTTATTGCTATCGAATCAGCTCACTCCCCTAATGCTCCTGTTAATAAAAACACCAAATATAGAACAGTGGCTTCTCATATTTTGCCCCTACGTTCTGTTGGTTAAGATGACGTAATAGAAAGTGACTCGATACGGCCTGGAGAAACAGCGGGGAAGAAACCAACAGCAGCAATAATACAGGGACCGATATCAACGTTTGTACCAAAGTAGATCCAACGAGCAAAGCCGTAAAAGTGTAATGCTTTACACTTACCAAGATGTGTTTTGCTTTTTTTTTGTTTAGTCAGAAAAACTGACAGATGGGCTGGCTCCACTCATGTCCAAGGTCGTATTTGTTTAACACCATGTATGTGATTTAAAAAAAACAAAACAAAACTGATGCTTCAGGGAAAATAAATAAGCATTTTATTAATTCTGATTGACAATATCCAAATCCATGAAGCTCCACATTTCTCTGTACTCAATTTTAGTTGTTTGACACAAATAGAACTATGCAGGAAATATAGTTTTGATGGGGATATTCAGTTGGCATCCAGACTTCTCCAATTAAACAAAGTAGAATTTCCTTGTTGCCCCTCTCTATCTCACCTCTCTCCCTTCGGTGGGCAGACGCGATGGGTGCTCTCTCGCCTCCCACCCACGGCGACAAGAGAGCGGCAGGCCGGGCGGGCGCGGCATTACAGCGGGAGGGCAGCAGGAACTTCGGCGGTGATCCGCGTCGAGGGCTTTAGCGAGGGTCGACTGGCGCAGGAAGATGTTGAGGAGCTTGAGCAGCAATGGTAAGACCATGGTCCTCAGCGGCGGCTCACCGTGGTGGGGTCAGGGTCAGGGCGGCCCCCCGAGCATCCGTGACCGCTGGCTCGTCAGACCCTCGCCAAGACTTGATAAAGTGGTTCCCCAACACCAAGGAGGTCACAGTACCATAGCAGCCATTGACAGCGGAATGTGACATGGAAAAATCCTCATGCCTGGAGACACTTGTCACATGGAAGAGCCTGCATACTGCTTCCTGGAAAAACTCATCATTTTCCTGGTTGGCTTCTTGTCTCTCACACTCTCAACAGATTCTGCCTAGTGCACTTCAGTCTGGCTCTACTATGGCTTCCTTTTACATACCTCAGATGAGACCACAGCTGGCTTTCAAGTCCTGATTAAACCACCGCTGGCGTCACCTCTCATTGAGTTTCTTCGCCTGTCATCCACCCACAGCGTGACTGCTGATAGCTGCTTGGTTGTTAACTCAATAAATCAGCATGCAACAGAGGAGGAGAATGAGGAGGAGGACGATGAGGGAAAAAAAATGGATGATGGCAACAGGAGAGTTGTTTCCCATTAGTTGGAGATGAAGCCGGGATGCTGTTCTGCTGCTGCGGGGTAATACCGCTATACTGCTATTGTGGTGAGAGAGAGGTGGAGTGAGAACATCACAGAAGGAGAGCGAGGAAATAGAAGGAACATGATTTGGCAAGGGTTTCGTAAAAAAAAAAGTTAAACGTCTGGACTAAAGAAATCATGTGCTGTGTTGAGAATAATCACAGATGAAGAGAGGCAGCGAGGAAGAAACTGTACCGCGTGTGTGGTGGGGAAATGTTGGGGGGCTCAGGTTCTGGCAAGGCAATTTGCATACTGTACATAAGCATATACACAAGCAAACTTACGATATTGTTACGATGACTATTCTTTTCATGTTGCCTGATAAACCATGATTTAAAATGTTTATTAATATCGTTTGAAACTGTACTTATCATTAATAGCGTTTCAGTGGCTTCATCCAGCACATTGGCAAAAATAATAACAGGTAGGTAGGTGTTATTGAAAATGCTCAAAAATCATTATGGTACCTGCAAGTGACTCGTCAAGAAATTAGGCCTTTGCCTAAATGGGTAATTTTAAATACAGCTTGGTTACACCTTTTCACGTTAAGAACAAGGATAATGTGTTCGAATCATGCTTTTGTGACGCGCACGGCTTTTCGCTGGTGTAATATTGTCAGCTAGATTGCTGAGATAGCTATTGAAGTCATCAACCTGAGCTAGTTTTGCGTCATTTTGTGTTTATTTGTGTCATTTTATTCACTTATCACTCACTCAAAATCTACCAATGGAACTAGTATGAATGACTTGATTTTAACAAAAATGCTGTCTTGATGAACATTTAGAAAAAAGTTAAAACGGTTTAAGTACTGTAAGATGTGTTCATGAAAAAGAAAAAAACATTCACGAGGTAAGATTTTGCATTTTTTGCAGTGTACCTCCTGTTTACATTCTTGTCCAGCAATGATTTGGTACATGTGCTACTTTTTAGTAATCGTGGATCGAACATGCTAGAGACAGACAATCTTTTCAAACGCACCAATTTCGTCAGACCAGCGAAGAATTTGTGAAAGCACCATATAAAATGTTTATCGTCCAAGGTAATGCGCTGTTCAGGCACTATTTAACTTCCCTCAAACTTGACACTAGTTTAACCCTAGTTATCATTAGTAACCAAGTAACCATTACTAAGGAACTAATGCTAAGCATTAGTTCAACAGCATCACTATAATCTCAGAGACGACAACAATAAATAGAGCTGCACATTCTCCTGAGATCCAATACGAGAACTGTATTTTTAAAAAAAAGAAAAATAATTTTTTTAAAATCTGGCTTTCTAGGAATAATAAAGTCCAGTTTTGATTGGCACTGTGTGTGCAATGCAATTATACACCACACTGAAATGCTTCACAAAAGTAACTAGAATGGCATTTAGAAGAACCATGCTGTATTTGTGCTTGTTACCTATGTCCCAGTTCATGGAGGATGGCATTATAAATTAAAAATGGACGAAAACAGGTCATAGCCATGACAAAATTCTAAGTAATCTGTTTTAAATCTACTCTTAAATGTATTCTCTGTGCTTTCCTCATTTTTTTCTTACAGTACAGTCAAGCTTTTGAGCTTCGAGTGTATTTTGTTGTACATTCAGTTGATAAATGGGGGATGGCAGAGTTCAGATTTTAGGAAACCTAAATTGTAGACTACATAAAGGTAGGCATCATAACATGTTTCTCACTACAGTATCGGTGTTACAGCTTAACCATTTACTACTAACTAATGACATCTTTTCACACTTTAGGCCACAATACTTCTTGCTCGTGCTCGGCAAAGTAAGGCTAACACATAATGGTTGTTTGTTGTTTTGTCGTGTCTGCACATTTACATGACATATCGTAAACATACGCCATCTTTCGACATTGACAATTAATGTCAATTTATGTCCGTCCATTCACATACATGATACTGTAACATAATTCAGCATTGGGATCAAACTGTATAGGAATCCTGAGGACAGTATTGTCAACAAACTGACAAATAAAATGCATTATATTCAATCGGGGAAGCTCACAGGATGATTTCCCCAATATCACACCAAATATATCACATTTACACTGCTGTGGGCGTGCAGACAGACAGTGACATATTAGGAATTGAAGGGGAAAAGAAAGGGCCTGCCCACTGCCAGACTTGAGTGTTTATTGGGTCAGAAAATGTGCAAAGTATGAACACATTATTGCCCAGCTTTGTGGCTCGACCCTAGCAACCGGACTAAATTGAAGAAAAAAAGGGCTCGGCATGATCTGATATAACTGCAGAAAATATGGCGGGAGAAGAATTTATAGATGCATAGTAGCTGGTGGAGGAACGATAATTGTTGATGTGTGTGTAATGTGCCATTTTTGTGTGGTGTTGTTGGGGTGTTGCTCCCAGGGAATTTGTCAACCACTCAAAATCAGTGTGACAGTTTGCCCACACTGCCCTCTGCCTATTTGTGAATGTCTGGTGCATGTGTGGTTAAAACTGCCATGCGCTGTGCTCTGTACAGCGCAAGTCAGGCTTCACACAAACTCACATCCTTAAAACACAAATGCACACATTTCGGTGATAAAGGTCAAGATGAGTTAGCCGTTGCCCATCCACGGAAAATTGACGCCCAACAGAACTGCATTGAAAAAATAACAAAGCATTTTTGCCATCCATGAATAGATGAATCTGTGGGAGCCGAGTACGCAGGGGTCAACCGTACCCCAATCATTTCTAATATAGGTCTGATATTTCATTGAAATGGACAGTTAATCATTCATTCACACATACTGATGACAGCATTAGGAAAAATTGAGTCGTCATTATCTTGCTCAAGGATACTTCAACGGCACTTGAGGGGATGTCCCTGCACTTTCATTCCACACAGGCGGGTCGGCAATCTCTTGGTTGTTGAATTTCAAATCGATTTCTAACACTCCTGGACCTAGCCCTTGGTCTACACAGCCATTGGACAAAACACCCATTAAATACACCTGCACGACATTATGAGAACCCATGCAAATGCATAAAAAATTCTAACTTTGTCTGACAGTTTTTCACAGTCATAATTTACATGAGGGGCAACATTTTAGAAATACCTTCATATAATGAAGTACAGGTCACACCCCTGTAAATCATAATACTTCAATTGTAATGATGTTAAATGAATACCTTTGCCAAGCTGTATCACTACTACAGTGCATGTAGGTGTTTCTGATATAACTGTTTCCTGACTATATGATTTGATTTTTGTGTTTATTGTCTACGTGAATTCGTGGCAGTGGGAGAGTGTGTACATGCATTTGACCATTTCATAATTTCCATCATATTCAATTAATATAACATGAACGCTCCTATCCTTGGGCACATGCACACTGAGTTAGAAAAACTAGTCTCATAGTAAGAGTACAGGAGGAAGGTTAACAAAGACACTTTGTAGAGGAATTGGACTGTTGGATTTTTATATATGGGGATAGGTTGCCAGGATACAGAGGATTACAGAGAGGAGCAATTGCAAAGATAAAGATGAAAGAGAGCGAAAGATAGACATGATGGAAGAAATAAGAGGTCATGGGTGCAGAAAGTGGACAAAGGAGGACAGTGGACAAGACACAACATGTACAGTAGATACTGTACATGGTTGGAGCTTGCTTGAGAGTGTAAGAAAGAAAAAAAAAGAAGGAGGCTGGATCACACTGATCACACCTCTTACAGCTAAGCTCCTCAATAAACACGTATTGCCATCACAGCCAGAGGAGAGGTGGAAAAAAACATTTTTTACGCTAGACTTCTTGGAATAATAATCATATGTATATGGCACGTTTTCCAGTACACTGTATGAGGGTCACCAATATGCATGCTAAAAGTCATTTAGTGATTTTGTATGGCATGGTCACACACGACTTACACATATACAGTACACACAAAGCATTTTATTAAGTGCCTTCTATTATTATTATTCAATTGACTTTTTGTGTACACGCGCTGACCTGTAGTAGACGGTCTCCTTATAAATGCAGAACGACACAGAGCATCAATTATATCATTAATTAATGGCTGTGGTTTGGGAAATTGCATGATAAGGTTCGATATTACACAGAGCTGGGCTGGGGTCTTTTCCATCAGGGAGTCAGCAGCTCCCCTCCCTGGCCAGGAAGTCACAGCACAGCATGCTTCCTATGTGTGTGTTTTCAGTGCACAAGTCATTTTATTCTCTCTCACGTACAACCCAATCATACTTCTACCATTATGGTAATAACTATAAGACTACAGTGGAATGTTTAGGAACATAATCCTTTCTATGCTCCTGGTACATCTCTGAATTGATCAAACCATTTTCCTACAGATCTTTTCATAATGTTTGTCAAACAAAAGATGCCAATGTACTTCTGGGTGGCATAAAAGTGATTGGCTACCAATGACCTGAACTGAAGCGATGACAAAAACTTGTTTTTACTCAGGTTGCTCTGCCAGACACGCCCCAAAAGGTTTTGCATTTTTCTTCCTTTTAAAAAAAAAAAGCAAATTAATTAGATAATCTAGCAGAAACTGTAGGTGAGTAGGATACATTGTGTGAATGTTGTAAATAGTTGTACAGTGAAGATAGGGCGTAGTAGCCACTACTGAAGATAAGTTTGGGAACCAAACCTCCATCATAGCGTTTGTAGAAGGTACTCTTTCAGGTCTGCATAAACTGTTTGGTTGGGCTGTTTTTTGAGTGATTTAGAAAACAACGGCAAGCCTGCTAGCTAACGTCAGCTCTATCCAGGTCAGAGTCAACAGAGCATGTCCCTGCCATTAATCCATGCAACAGAAAAGTAAATTAACTCGTCAGCCCCCTCAATGATCACGTTAACTGTCGGAATTTCAACATCTATTTTTGAATCAATTTAGCTGGTAAAATGCAAATTACGGCAGTAGCAATTTACCTCAGAAAGTCTTTTTCGACTGATACTTCACACATTCAAACTATGACAGTAGAGAGGAAGGCTAAAATCAACATTCGAGCTGTTTCCCCTGTTTTCTCAATCGCTCTGCTTTGGTCAAGTGACATATAAGCGTTTGTTTACTAGTGATTCCATCAGAGCTTTTGCCACCTGCAAGTATGTGCGATGTCTTGGTGAAATGATGTATAGGAAATGATGAAAATAATGTTCCTTTGTCAAACCTTTACAATCATAAAACCTTTATTGTAAGTAACACAATAACACTGTAAAAGTGCAAAAATAAATGCATTTTAAGTTGTGAAAGATTATAACAGTCGTCGTTTTTAATGACGAATGTGCCATGTGAAAGTGTCTTAAAACAATGCAAAAAAAAAAAAAAGGCTCCTGAAATTTAGATATAGAGATACACACATGGTGGCAAAGTGTTACTGCTTTGAATGTGAGTCTGCTTGCATCACTTAACTACAGTGTTCACTTGCGGTTATGGAGCCCTGCCGTAAATAGCAAAAAATCTGCAAATAAGATAAGACGGCACAAGATGGCGGCAACACACCGCATTTCTATTAGACAGGGATATGGCCTGTCTAAATGAAGATCCTCCTCTGACTTCAACATAGTTCCTTATCACCTGGATGGCACCAAAGCAATACTTTTCTACGAGACCGTGGCTTTGGCCTGAGCACAAAAAAGCAAATTTGCAAGTTTTTCAGTGAATAAAGTATAATAGATTGAGTGACTTTTTTTGGCTTCTTTGCCCTTGATTGTTTTGTAATAAAGGTAAAAAAAATAAAATAAAATAAAAACCCAAGAGAAAACTAAAATAGACGCAGTCAATCCTTGGTCCTACTAATTTTGTTTTATGGCACAACGTTATACATATTGTTGCTGAAAAGAACAAGGGTTCAAACTCACTTAATTACAGGAGCAACCGTATCTCATAATCAGCTTTCTAAGGGCAGTCAGTGTGAGTTCAATATATTACGGTGATGGATGAACCGTGTCGTACGCAGATGAAGTCGTCGTCCATCATGGTGCTTCAAAAAATGAGCCGATCGTTCCCAGCAAGAAAGTATGTGAAGGGCACCTGCCTCCCTTTCTCAGCCTGGCTAATGACTCCACATCAAATTACATCACCTCTACACCAGTAGGTATTGAATTAAGAGAGTGTAATATATAATTCCCTAAAATAATTGCTAAGCTATGTCATAACTGAAAGCAAGTGGAACTCATATTACGGAGACTCAACTTGACCTCAGTCATCAATAATGTGTAAAGTTTAATTTGCAATATTAGACTTTCAGTCCATAGCTGATGAGAGTTTGATGAGAAGTGACAGACGCTTCAGAAGATATGCCTCAAAGTGATACTAATCTTTGTGTCACTTTCAATATGAGTCTGTGATCATTTTACCACGTATTGTAGTGTAGTGACTCAGCATCACGATGCATGGCATCACTTTTTAAAGTAAAGGTAGAGTTTTTTTGTTCCGCTTACCTTAGCAGTGGTTAACTTATTTTCCACTTTTATGACCAAGTAGGAATGTCACAATGTTAAACAACAAATCAGTAAAGTTACCAAAGTGTTTATTACGCTGCCAGTTTTATCCTGGGACAGTTTATTCTTTTCGTAATCTCGAAAAAAAAAGATGTTTTTGAAATTTGAACAAATCATAGGTTGGCCAGCAACCAGGAAGGACTTTTCCACTTAATATCTTTTATCCTCGAATCAGATGACTGCAGAAAGGAGGATGATGGGAAAAACTGAAAATGAAAACTCTCATGAAATTTGACCATTAGAGCATTATGTTTCATTAAACAATAATAGTAATTAACCCTGTGTATTTCCCCAGGTATTTCAATGCTTACACAACATACACATTTAAATACCTAGAGATGTAAACATTGCTTATTAATTGTTTCCGACCAATGTATAAATGGAAAACAGAAAATTGATGAAAATACAGTGAGAATAAGTAAGAGGTTGGAGAAATTATTCTCTGGCCCGCTCTTTCTCACTCACATGTGCGTGCGCACACACACACACACACACACACACGCACACACGCACGCACATACACACACTTCAGAAAGATGTGAATCACTCAAATCATTAATCACCATCTATCCATGTTTCTGTACCTCTTGTCCCCATTTGGTTAACGGGTGAGAAATACACTTAAAAAACAGTTACTTGAGAGTTCTTGTTAAAATATCAGTCGAACAACCACATTTTTCCGCAGTGTGACACCAATCTTTTAAAGCACGGGGGCGGATTACCTTTTTTTTTTTTTTTTTTTTTTTTTTTTTTTTTTTTGTAGTGTTGTTCCTAGCTATTAGACACTCTTATTATGTAACACAGCCATTCGTGACTAACTAAACTTAAACAGAAGCAAAGTGGTTGAGAGGTGGTCATCTCGGCTACTTTCAACCGCCCTCAGTGGACTTATAATTGGATATCGAAAATAGAACAAAAGACATGGACAGTTCATAATAATGTTCATATATGCAGACCACGTAGTCGTACATTCGCTGGCTCCTCTTCTTCCTAACACCCATTTTTGGGGTGAAGTCACCTTTTATGGGTCCCGCTTGATTAAAACAGGAATACCTTTGCCTGCAAACTCCATTTGCAGTTGGAAAATGTCAGCAATGTGTTTGATGGCATATCATAAATGGCATATCATAAAATAACTTGTCCTTGCTAAAGTTATGTTCAAATTTATTGCAGTCATTCTAAAGAGTGCACCAACCCTGACTGATGATCTAATATGAAGTAGAGCCTCACAGTCACGCTATCATCCGATGGGTAACCTCATGGTGATAGATAGACACGCCCCCCTTTGAGACAGATGTTGCTTTGATGAACGAGCGTAGGGCGCAACAGCGAGTCCGAAGCCCGCCACTGAGGTGGATATAAGCATGTGCAGTGATAATACTCTTTTGTGCCAGGGGACCCATGGACAACAATCTCCTCAGAGAAGCAGCTACTCTTAACCCTTACATACCGTTCATTCATTTTCCATGAACACACACAGAGCCGCCGTTCAACTATCATGGGAGAAAAGATAAGAAACATTAAGAGAAGTAAAACCCTCCTTATGTAATTTTAATTTGATGATGCCACATTTAGACTATCATTTGGAACAGTCAACCCCAAACAAGCTTGTGATATATGCTGATAGCAGTGTCAGCTATGTCAATAGCGTGACATCATAAAAGCGAGACAGTTACTGTATGAGTGGCCAGTAAATTAGAGTATATTAAAACATAAAGTATGTCAAGAAGCACTGTTGCATGGGTGAGGCTCTGTTCCTGAAGCTGTAATAGTATACTGCACGCGACGCGCTTCACTTTTTTGCTTTCAGTTTCATTTTGAATACAATTTCTCATCCTTCCAAGAAATAAATACAGAATACTATCACTCCCTTCATGGCTGTTGTTTCACCATTCGTCCCATTCTGAATGGTGCGCTTAATGCTGTGTTTTGTTCACAGTTTTCTGCTGTACTATTTTGAAGTGGATAACCGATTCCCTTAAACACCAACAAATTTACCTGTAAAAGTGTACCATGGAGCACAGAGACCCAAACCACATGTTTGGTATAAATAAAGCTTTGGAATCTTCAACTAATTTCATAAATGCTTTTAGAGTGTAAACAGAACGAACCAGTACAGGAATAGCGTACAAACACACATGGAACGCCTATATATTTTCAAACTTTCTTAAAGAGACGCTGAAACGCTATCCAGACCCTCTTCACTGCCATGCAATATCAGTATATTCATGAGACATTTTAATTTTAAATAACAATTTAACATTATCAGATCTGGCATGTATACTTTATTTATAAAGCTCGGACTGCTGCCTACGGGATCAAATTGCACTGACAGACGAAGTTGAAGTTGGTGAAACCACAGTGCCAATTACAAAACAAAACAAAAACCAAAAAAAAAAGCACTTATTTGGAAATCCTGCCATATATCAATCAAAACAAGGCTGAAAAAAAAATTCAATTTAGTGGAGAAACAAAATGGGTTCCTGTCTGAAAGCTTTGGTGCATGTGTATGTGTGTGTCTGAGTGAGCATCTCTAAAAAGTGTCAGCACTTACAGACGGCCTGTCTAACGAGAGTAAAACCTCACGCTTTTGCTTTTGCACCCAGGCTGCACCAGCAGAGTCAGATCATTTGTCTCACTTCCCTTTTTTTATCGTGTGTGTGTGTGTGTGTGTGTGCGTCACTAATGCTACTGGGTTAAAAAAAATAAAAAAAAAATATGGAAGGATGCATTGAGAGAATAGTGTCATTTTTTAAAAAGAAACACATATCAGATCTTCTTCAAGCTCGCAGACATTCTGATGATTTTCTGCAAAATAAATTATATCCATTCAGGATTTTGTTGGCCAAAATCCATATTTGTCATTATTGTTTTTGTTTTTCTGTCTGAGTTAATTGGAGCCGCTAGTTCACATGTGCACTGCCTTAAAAAAGGGTTAAAACATGTTATATACTAATAACAAATCATAAAGCTAAAACATGTAGTTTACAATGCCAAAGTAAGATATATGGTATAACAATATATATATAAATATACATATACCTCTGTATGTATGGAATGCTTTGAATTTTAAATAACAATTTAACATTACTTATCAGATCTGGCATGCATACTTTATTTATAAAGCTCCGACTGCTGCCTATGGGATCAAATTGCAGTGATAGACGAAGTTGAAGTTGGTGGAACCACAGTGCCAATTTAAAAAAAAAAAAAAAAAAACAGCACTTATTAGGAAATCCTGCCATATATGTAGAAGTTTTACCATTTAATCAGGAAAGAGAAATTTCAAACTAAATTAAGCTACCCATATTTCACCTAGCTCACTGCACTTATCTGAGAAGAACATAATTAATCATTACATTCAAAATAACATTCAGAAATGTAAATAAATACCTATAATGTAATAAATACAGTAGTGTTTTAATTGTTTTAAAAACATTTTTGTAAAACTGTAAATTGCATGGAAAACAATAACAATGATATTATGGCACTAGGCGTTCACTCGCCTGGCTTTGGTGCAGGCAGGACGGGTTCAGTTCCCACTCAGTGATGATATATACGAACGTGAGTGTGAATGATCGTCCGTCTCTATGCAAGCATTTAACTCAGTGTTCCCCCGCGTATTTGCGATTTGTGGTTTAACCTATTCACTGAACACTAAAGTGTTTTGGCACTTGTGCCATCTTTGTGCCAAGGAACAATGTTGAAATGAATTTAGGAGCTTAATTGAGACAAAAGCAGTGCTTTGCAGCCATCTTGTGGCATCTAGAAGCAATTATAAACCTTTTCAAGGGGGCATCAGTTATTTGCACATTGTCTTTATTTGTGGCATGTCCCATCCACAGTACTTAATACAATTATGTCATCAACTCTGCATGCACATTTTCTACATTATTTCTGAATAGAATTCATCTCCAAGCACAATAAATGAAGTGGCTGAACAGTAAGTGCAATAGATTTTAAACCCAGACGGAACTTTTTAGTGCCAGAGATTTTAGGAGACGGTAGTATGAGGCTACAAGAAATGAGCAATGAGCAGTGAAAAGCATAGGAAAGAAGTACGCATTCTTTTTCCCTCCTGTACTTGCTACAATGACAAAGGACGAGTTGTGACTGGTATGTAAACATTAATAAAACAACGCATGCTCCCATTCACTTTTCATAGACACGTTAATCTAGACAAAGATGTGTTTAGCAAGTCAGAGGCAATTATGGCATCGAACTAGCTGTATGTTTGCGTATGTGTGCGCGCGCGTGAGTGTCAGAGCGTGAGCCACGGAGGACAAGTTGTCACGATCTGTGGGAGGCGGTGAGACAAACCGCTGGTTGGATCGTGAAGGGTCTTGACCGCTACCAATGCATGCTGTTATTTGTGTGCTTGCATGTGGTTGGGTGTATGTGTGTAAAACCGCTGCCACTATCTGGAAATGATTGTGTTAAGTTCAGACAATCAAGTGTTGTTAGCAGCATATGTTCATTAGGAGAGAGTGCAGGTATATGTAGGTGTATGAAAACACCTTTTTATTATTCCCATTACCACCTCTGTCATCCGAGGCTGATGGTCATTTACACACAAAAATGATTCTGCGCCTCATACCTCAGAGACGCACACCTAGCAGGCTGGTAATTAAATCATGTTAATGTTTAAATTCCATCCTTTCTCAGCTGGGTTTCATCTATGACAGTTGTGGTTCAGTACTAAAATAATATATGAGGTTCAACATGCATTCAAAGCTTTATTGACGTCATCACTACATCACTCTTCTAGTACAAAAAAAGGTAGTTTGTCTGTCGAATAGAACAGAATAATACACTAGGTATTGTGAGGATAATTGGTTTGTTGTTATTAAATCACACTAAAATATTTCACACTGTTAGGGTCTCTATGTTAAAAAAAACAACATTGCATTTTAGTGTTCTGATTTAGCTTCGAGACAGACACAGCTTACTTGTAACACTTCCTCTACTTGATTGCAAACTACACCGACAACAATTATTATTAGTTGAATACCTCCCTGACAAGAGTAAATCCAAACGGAGGATTATTCTCTTTCTTTGTAGGACTTTTATTGCGGGACAGAATTACTGATACAGCTTTTGCATTAGAGCTCATTTAACTGGGTGAGTCTCCTGTGAGTATATGTACTTTTTTCAAATTTAATGGCTTTATAGCTGGCATCACAGAGGATATAGTGGTTATCGCATCTGCCTCAGTTGAGAGCTTCTGGGCTCAAGCCTTCCTGTGAGGGGTTTGCATGTTCTTTCACTGCGCTTCTGTGGCTGTTCTCTGGGTACTCCGGCTTCCGCCCATATTCCAAAAACATGCATGGTAGGTAAACCACATATTTTAATGCAGCAATATATCTTTTAACTGAAAGATTTCAAGCATCATTTTTTTTTTTTTTTTTTTTACATCGAACACTGAATTTCACTTCTGCTGTGGAGAAAACACTTTGAGTTGCAGTCAATATTCCGTGAAGAGCATTCGACAGGCTTAGCGAACACGCCATATTCAATTTCAAATTGAATATTCCTGAGAATTCGCTTATGAGCAGCAATACTTCATCATCAAGCTATACATAAATGGATGCTGCGTGTGTGTATGCGTGTGTGGTAAGAGAATACAATTTAAGGTAGACGGAAGAGTCCTGATTTATTTGTCCAGAGGTACTGATTGCTACGTTCAAGGGCATTGCTGGTAAAGGTGATGGATGGGGATGGTTTGCAACTTTTTTTGTTTCTCTCTCTTGCTCTCTCTCACCCTCTCTCTCTCTCTCTCCATCTCTCTCTCTCTCTCTCTCTCTCTCTCTCTCGCCCACAGGCATACACAGTCATAATCAGACACTCCTGGAAACTGCCAACATAACTTTTCCCATAGGCAAGAAAAAAAAAGGTGGGGACTGGACAATAAAAAAAGCAATTTGTCCTGGACGCGATTACTGATTTATTTTGCCTCACTTCAGTCCACATAAGAGGTGGATTGTGTGCGCTGCCTCCGGGGAGATGAATGAGAAAACAACATGTATCTGTTGTGGAAAGAGAAAATTACCTGCAAAACAGTATGTCTCACCTCAACAAAAGAAAAACACAAAAAAGTATACAAAACACTTATAA
This sequence comes from Phycodurus eques, assembly GCF_024500275.1. Lineage (NCBI taxonomy): Eukaryota > Metazoa > Chordata > Actinopteri > Syngnathiformes > Syngnathidae > Phycodurus > Phycodurus eques. The sequence continues at coordinate 8,409,836 of NC_084545.1, forward strand.
GTGGACTGGACAAAGCATTGGGACAGCTGGCAATTACAGCTACAAGGAAGTAAACAGAAGAAGCAGTTCTAACAGCACCCACTATTGTCTAACCTACAAAGAGGATACAATTACAACACAATACAATTACAATTTGGAGTTCACCACCAATTTTCACGAAAATGATGCATTTAATTTTAACTTCAGAATGAGCTCAACGAGTGCGTTGTGCCACAACAGTGACAAAAAGTCTGATGATAACCATCAAACTTGAAATGGAAGTTATGTGAGGTAGGAAAGCGACATCTGTCCTGGATGCTCTGAACAAGACTAAAAGCTAAACCGACCACAACTTCAAAGTCATTAATGAAAGAATGCATTTGGCTGCAAAGTCAGCTCTCACCTAGAAAGTTAGCAAAGTATTTTGTTTGTTTTATAATCGTTTGATAATTGTTAATGTGTTAAAGGTTGACTTTCATTCTTTCATCCATCCATCCATCGATTTTCCATACTGCTTATCATCATTAAGGTTGCGGGTGAGTTGGAGCCTATCACAGCTGACTTTGGGGCACACCCTGGACTGGTCACAAGCCAATCGCAGGGCACATACAGACAATCAACCATACACACCAGCTAATACACTGTGACATCTTCAGTGAACCTGACGTGCATATTGATGAAATGTGTGAGGGATTCACAGTACCTGAAAAAAAACACAACAACACAAGAACTGCAGGAACACTCTCACAAACACTACACTCTCATATACACTAATGAAAGGCTTATTTCATGGTATTATACATGCACATTTCAGTATTATGTTTGAGAGGAATTTAGTTGCGTGTGAGAGAGGATTTCAGTTGTGTGTACAATCGTGTTTCAGTATTGTGTGAGAGCAAGGAAAAATCAGTAATGTGTGTGAGTGTAACGGTAGTGTGTGTGTGTGTGTGTGTGTGTGCGTGTGAGAGAGCGAGAGAGAATGTTTCAGTAGTGTGTGAGAACAAAATAAATTTCAGTTGTGCATGAGAGCATTTCAGTCATGTGTAAGACAGCTTTTCAGTTGCATTATGAGAGCGATTCGGTAGAATGAGAGCATTTCCATCGTCTGTATGAGAGCGTTTCAGTTGTATGTATGACCGTTTCAGTCGTGCGCATGAGAGCATTTCAGTTATGTGTATGAGAGAATTTCTGTCATGTATAACAGACTTGCAGTCGTGTGTACGAGAGCGTTTCAGTCGTGAGCATGAGATAACTACAATCGTGAGAGTTTCAGTTGTGTGAACGAGAGCATTTCAGTAGTGTGTGTTAAGAACGTTTCAGTCGTTGAAACACTCTCGTCCACACAACTCTGACAGCCCCTCATACACATGTGCATGCCACACACACGCATACAAATATGGAGCATCACGTGCACGCACATGAACAAATTAGGTGCTCGTGCCGTTTTTAGAACAAAAAAAGTCTCAGTGGGCCTGTGTCATGTGATAAAAATAGTGTTTAAGCAAGTGAAAAATGACACAATCACTTCTATAAAGACTCGTTCAGCTTTGCAACGTCTGTCATTATTAACCACAAAGGGAAATATTGACATGAAAAAAGAACAATCACCTCTATTTTTGGTCGAGACGCAAGGCTTTTTGCTGTCCACTTTTTTTCCATTTGTTGTATCTCTCTCCTCTCTATCACTTTCAATAGTGCAACCGTGCCAGTATTACAGAGCAGCTGAACAGCATAAATAGCACTTTTGAATTGTCAGCAATAACTATAGTCAAATCTGAAGAAAAAAAAAAAAAATCCATCATCAGGACTGAAAACACACCCTAAAAGACAGCCTGCACCATTATGTCAAAACAATGGCACTTCCACAATTGCTATAAGAGGACCAATTTGGAGGTCTTTTGTTAGAACTGTGGAGTGGGTCTTCATCAACTTGGGAGGACAAGAGCTGCGTTCAGTGCACTTTTGGACCCGATGTTCCCAGATGCTTTAGTGCAGATGTGTTGTCTCTTTACGCAAACGACATTGGGATGAACACAAAGAAACGTGAATCGCCGGGGGACCTGCCTGACACACGCACACACACACACAACCCAAATACACATGTTCACAGTGTTTTCATTGCAGAGGACATTACACTGACTTTCATTTTGGTGTCTTTTCCCAACTATACCTAGTGTACACACACATATACTGGAAAGTCCAAAATTATTTATACCTGGGCTAAATTTAGAGATCTATGTTTTTTTTTGTTTTGTTTGGTGAATGGCTTTTTTTTTTTTTTTTTTTAAATAGAAATGACACCGAACATATGGCACAAAGACTATAAAAAGGTAAGTAAATACTAATTTCATAAAACATTATTTGGTTTCAATCTGTTACATTTTGACAGAATGTTTAATGTTCAAAAGAAGCCACACAATCTCAGTATACAAAATTTACAGTTGTTAGAAAATAGAAAATATCAGAATCACGTAGAATGATGCAAAATATGTTCTTAGCCCTAATCATCTGATCTGTATATGTATTTCAAACACCACATTAATATTCTTCATCTCCTTCTGTAGCCTAACAGAAGGGTCTTCGACTGAACCAAGTTGTCCCAAAATGAGCTGGGGGCATGCATTTGTGTTCAAGCAAGTTTAAGCCTTGTTTGCGTTTGTTCATCGTACAGAGCAAGTGGAAGTGTAAAACTAAATGAATGTACCTAATTCACTTCAACATAGTTCCTTGGTACAACACGATGGCACCTAAGTGATATTTTCAATGCTTTGGCCTGAGCACAAAAGCAGCAAAAAGCAGTTTTTCGGTGAATAAAGAATATATACAAATTTGCTAATGCCAAACTGTGGAAATGTGGTGCTCCACTCTCAGTGACTTTTTTTAAATTTTGTTTTAGTCTTTTGCAGTACTTGCCAATACTGTATAGGTACAATCATTGGCCAAAATGAGATCCAATGTATGCAAGAGCTGCATCATAAATTGACTTTGTATGTAAATGTATGTCATTAAGATTGGTTTTGCTTTGCTTTGTATAACAAAAAAAGCAATTCATCTGGGCAAAAACATGAAATACAATTTTGTAGCAGCATCTCGTTCTGATTCTTCATAACATTCAAATGTTTTTTTTTTAATTACATGTAATATTTCTGTCTACACCAAGTGAGATAGACAGGAAATCATTTTTCTATGATGCACAAAAGGATTTGAGGCGGAATGATCTTATCCTACATTCCTAGACATCAACATTACAAGCAACTCTCAGTGATGCGGTCAAGGGTCATGTGTACCGGCGGCCAGACAGATGATGGATGTAAATGCACACATGCAAATCAGTAATATGCGGAGCATGTATTTCCCCTGATTGCTTACACTGTGTCCTCACACTTGTCTCACAACCTAACACTCTTAATTTTTTGATCGTGTAATCAGCAGTGGAACACACACACACACACACACACACACGCACACACACTCACAAATGAGAACACGCCCCTCACTCACCTCCTGGGCCACGAGGGAAGAGATGCGGACAGCCCTTCGGACCCTGCCGTTTCTCCCTCCCTCCTGAGGGAGGCTGTCTCTGCCACTCAGCGACATCTCGCTCACCTGATCGGCCCAGGACCCTCGGCCCAAGGGCACGGACACGTCCCGCCGGACTTCGCCCGTGCCTCCCCAGCTGCCCCCCCGTACCCGCCCGCCATCTACGCTTGCCCGTCCTGCCACTCCGTCGGCTGTCCTCCCCTCTCGGCTCTCTCCCAAAGGTGAAAAGGGAAAAGTTGGTACTACAGTCAGCGCCGTCTCTGTGGCCCCCTCGGCCCCTTTGTCCACTCCGCCGCCCCCTTTTACCACTCTTATCACTGACGGGGCCCCAATGTTTAGGCTCCTGTGGTTGGCCCCTCGGCTTCTTCTTCTTCTGTGCTGGGTTCCCCTTTCTCTGTCTGCGCGTCCGTCTCTCAGTACGAGTCAGTCTGAGTCTTAGCGAGTCTTAAGGGGTTGCTAGAGGATCAAGCTCATATCAGATCCACAGCTGTGGCGCTCAGAGTGAATGCTCAGACTAACTGCTGCTGCCGCTGTTTAGACTTCTCTCCGCTCAGCTAACGCCTCCACCCCCTCGTCTATTCAACCTCCCTCCCCTCTCCTCGTGTCGCTCTCTCTGCTGGTGAAGCTCTCTTGCTCCCTTCTAACATAGGAGCGCTACCTCCTTTTAAGATGTCACATAGACAAAACTAATTATTTTATTCATATAGGCCTTTATGCAACGTCTGCTTGCTCATCACCATGTTTGTAATGCATTAGAAATGGGTCAATTTACTTTTTTTCACTACAAACTGTATAACTGGACAATTAATTAAGGTTTTATGATGGCAATGATTATATTGATTATTTCAGTGTTTATTGAAATTGGCCGGCACGGTGACCGATCTGCCTCACAGTTCTGGGGCCCGGGGTTCAAATCCCGGCCCTACCTGTGTGGAGTTCGCATGTTCTCCCCGTGCCTGGGTGGGTTTTCTCCGGGCACTCCGGTTTCCTCCCACATCCCAAAAACATGCGTGGTAGGTTGATTGGGGACTCTAAATTGCCCGTGGGTGTGAATGTGAGTGCGAATGGTTGTTTGTTTGTGTGTGCCCTGCGATTGACTGGCGACCGGTTCAGGGTGTACCGCGCCTCCCGCCCGATGATAGCTGGGATAGTCACACAAGGCACAAGCCATACAATAAATAATTAACATTCTGATTCTTCATCTGTCCATGAGTGTCAAATTGACAAGATGAAAATGACCAATCAAGAGCAATTGAGCAGATGATTGCTCGCTGGCATCGACTTGTGTCACACTAGCCAGTCATGGATGGGTCTTAGGAAGCTTTGCATCATACAGATTCTTTGGAAGCCTAATTCTCTGACGGAAGGTTATGATTCATACCAAATGGCGCTACCTTTTGCTGACCTAGTTTGTGTAAGTCGAGGTGTGTGTGCTTATTTGTGTGTATAGATGTGAGTGCGTCACATGGTCTGTTTTCTCAAACATGCCTTTCTCTTTACAAAGGAAGACACCTGAAATTACAGTATATCCATCCAACGAGGAATAAAAATGAAAAAAAAATCTAATAGCCTGAAAATATTCTTTGATGAATCGCACTGAGAATAGTCTTTATGCTTTTTCAGTCTCATTACCTAACCAAAATTGTTCCAGGCACAGCAGTGTGAGTTTGTGAGACACTGACAAGTTCTGGTAATTATTCCGAGTGAGGGCTTTGCTGGCGCTGCATGAACAGGGACCATGGAGCGCCTAGCTTGGAGCAATTGGACACACACACAAATCAACACACGATCTATTCTCACAAGCAGTTTATTACTAAAACTAGTACACAAAATGTTATCAGTAGAAACCTATTTATTGTAGTTACCCTGGAAAAACTTCTATGATTTTATTTAAGAATCTTAAAAAACATTCTACCCTAACATCCAAAAGTAATTTAAATTATGGCACAATATAGCCTTTTGTTATTTACCACAAAGGCAGAGTTTGTTGGCTTTGTGTGGTCGGTTGTTTAGCTGTTGTTGTTCTTTTGGAACCTGTCCTCCATTATTTGCCGGGAAACTCAGCTATTCATTGTTTTTGTGATCAGGCCAAAGCCCTGTCTGATAGTAAAAGCATTGCTTTCACGCTATATTGTGACATCATAGTGGAACTACAACGAGGTGAGGAGAATAGCTTCATTTAGACAAGTTACAGCAATGAAGTCGATGAAATTCAATTGAGATGCAAAAGGCATTTGGCTCTTGCGTTGTCCCAACAAGTCTTTGCAAGATGGCCACTTCCTCTGGCTCTGCTTCTCTTACGGTGTCCGATGAATTAGGAACTTCATTTTTCTTTTCGGCCTTATTTGCACTTGCATTTAGTTGAAGTGACCCAATTCCGACTTTTGAAAGTAAACCCAAAAAACAAAAAAAATTGCATATGAACACAAAAGGCTTGCAGATAGGTTGATGTTTTGAACTCTTTGGCAAACGTCCCTATCAGTTTTGACTGAACAACAAAAGAATTCAAGTAATTTTCCTGTAACTGCACTTTTGTCTGCCACAGGAGCTGCTGAGGAAGTTCTACACAGCGTTCATCAAATCAGTCCTGTGTTGTTCCATCACAGTCTGGTTTGGTGCTGCTACAAAAAAGGACAAACTCCGACTGCAACGGACAATCAAAACTGCTGAAAGGATTGTCGGTACACCCCTACCCAACCTTGAGGACTTGCACGCTGCCAGAACTAAGACAAGATCCTCTCGGACCCTACACATCCCGGTCACCGGATCTTCCGACTCCTTCCCTCAGGTACGCGCTACCGATCAATGCAAACTAGAACTAGCAGACATTCCAACAGCTTCTTCCGTCTTGCCATCAACTTCTTAAACAGCTAACCTACAATTCCATTGCAACATGCTGCCAATTTCTTTTGTCTGAGTTTGTTGTCATATTTCTGTCGGGCCAATTATATACTACTTGTGCACTCACTGTAGTAGTCTCGCCACGCTGCACTATTTGCATATCTGTTGTTGACCAATACTGGCCACTCATCCCAGAGTAGCATCTGCCCATTTGCACACTGACTGAGGAGTATCTGCAACATTTGCACAATCAACATTCTCCCAGATTATCCCACTACTAGTCACTTTAAACTGCATACACTCCTTGAAGTCTCGCCGCCCTTTGCACAATGGTAATTGCACCGGACTATTGCGAGATTAATCATTCGAACTGCTCTAAGTGCTAAAGGACTCTGCATCTTTTTGCACAATTGTAAAAAAAAAAAAAATAATAAATAAATGAAAAATTGTACCACCATTACCTGATAACTAGCAACCCTTTATTGTTCAGTGACTGTTTTTCTCAATGTCTTTATGTCTCAAAAGTGTTCTGTCAATTGACTGTCTGTTGTCGTACTCGAGCGGCTCCAACTACTGGAGACAAATTCCTTGTGTGTTTTTTTGGACATACTTGGCAAATAAAGATGTTTCTGATTCTGATATAGGTCCCAATCCATTGTTGCTATTCCATTACAGTTAACATTATCTTTTAACCAATCAAGAGACAGAAGTGTGTCTAGTTCTACCCTACACCAGCATACCCCTCATATTCTTAGCCCCTTTAGAATGGAAATAGCCCCAAATTTGTACCGTATTGAACTGAAACTATTCATACGAATTGGTGTAAAACTGATTTTAGTTCATGAATGCGGTGTGAAGGACGAAAACATGATTATGCTCAATTGTGACTGTGGCAGGGTTTTCACTGGTATGTACAATACAAACACAAACTACTGCATTTGGTCAAAGGAAGGTTAACGGGAGAAGAGGCAGCAGCGTTACGGGTGCTCATGGCACCGTTATGAAGAGGCGCTAACATTAACGTTATTAGAAAGGGGTCAGTAAAAGAGGGCAGTGCAGTGTCTGCAATCCAGCAGGTCATAACAATTGGAGGACTAAAGAGGGCCACAATTTGAAGAATCCATTGAGCTGGCACGAGGTCAAGCTGTAAGGACTTAACTCTGGACCTGAGGAAGAAATCGGGAACTGGTTGTAGGAGATGGAGGACATCTTCTTTTCAACGGACGTGTCCTCTTTCCGGGACTTGAGAGTGCTTGGATAGGAATATAAAGTGATCCAGGATTTCATTACCTCAGTTAGCATACATTCTTTCACTACTCTGTGACACATATCTCTTTCTGCAGATCATTACAATCTCTGAATGTAGAAACTTTACGCCATCATTTTCTGCCATATAGCTCACAGTCTGTACAGACATTGGCTGGATTGCATGTCAATTATTACTACTCGCATTATCAGTTTATTTGCAGTACCAAGGAGGGCCCAACACTGAAGGGAAAACAACATCCTCAGATAATAAGCTAAGCTGTCAGAATGGCAGACATTGGCAACAGACTTTTCAACGTAATTTGTTTGGTTTTCCTCAGTGACTATAAAAATAAGTTATCATTCAAAAGCCATGGCACGTTCTGTGTCTCTTCTTACCGAAATAGGAAGCAAACAACAAAAAATGTATTTATTGGGCATCCTGAGTCAAACGTCACGTCAGATACATGGGGTCCCAGTAACAATGCGCTTTACACCCTCCATCTTCCTCCATTTGGTGATAATTGGATCACCGACATAATTCATCATCGACAGCAGGTTATGCACTTCTCTTTTCCATGTCTCTATTTTAACCTATCCACCAAACTGGAGGCAACCGTGGCTCTTTTTCAGAGAGGAATAAATGAATCTTTAGTCACAAACATTATGGCGGCTCCCTGGTCTCTTGTTCTATTATTCTCAAACGGCTCGGCATCATCAGTCCTTTTGATGGTCTCCAAAATCACGGTAAAATGCCTGTATGTCCAGTTGAGCCCTTTAAAGGAACTTAATGAAATAGTTGGGAACTCAGTATTTCACAACAACGTAACGTGAAAGTGCAGAAAACAAAGATATATACTTTCCATCTCTGGTTTTAAGTTTCATTTGTGCGTTTGTTAGTTAGAAGATGAACACAAATGATACTACTACTACAGTGTTACGGCCCATAGTTCCCAGTAGCACATCAGTTCCCAGTAGCACATCAGATGGAGCCATAGAAATAACAAATGCCATTGTTGTTATTATAGTTATTATATTATTGTAATCATCACCATCATCAGACTGATCAAATTGTTACTTTTGCACTTGTCTGCCACTTTCCGAATAAGGAAAGCTCACTTGTTCCTAGCTTGTTGTTATCACTGTGTTACGTTTCCACCACACAAAAGCGCGGTCAGTTGTACTTAATTGGCTCAGGAGGATGATTTACATAATCACAATGTCAGGTACTACCTTGTTGCCTTGTCAAACGCTCCCTGGGTCGAGGCTGCTAAGGGGACCGGGATAAATGACGTGTGGCTGCTGCTGCAATGACAGAATTTGTGTGTGTATGTGTGGAGGAAACAATGTCATCACAACTAACATTTATTGTGTTTGTGCTGTGTCGACATGCAAATGAAGAGATGAACAAAGATGCATTTAGTTAACCACTTAAATCACGGTTTTACACCATATGCTGTCAATTCAAAAAAGATCAACGTGATAAAAGAATGCTGATTGTTGAAGCTGAAGTGCCGACAGTCTTGGAAAATAATATACATGTTCTGACCCGATAATAGAAAAGAAATGTCTCTTTCTGTCAAAGTGAGTTTAATTGCTGCAAGCACATCAAATTCAGGTCAGTAAAGTATCAGTATGCTGATTCGGATGTACAACCCCCCCCAAAAAAAAAATACATTGGGAAAAAAAGCTACATTGGTAGACTATTATTGTTGTTGTGAGTATGTCATTAATATATGATTCCCACTGTTTGTCTCTTGGTGTGTAAGTCTTCTTTACAGTAACATGCACTTTTGTTTAAAAAACAGATCTGTTCTCTTGGTGGCACAAAGAATTCCAAGCTGCCCAAAATGTTCATATTTTTGTATTGCTTGGATTTGGCTTCATTGGGGAAAAAAAGGGAGCCAGCCAACTTCCTGCAGTGATTGCATTTCCAAAGAAATGTCTTGGAAGGACATTGGGAGGTTAAACCTTTTGGAAGCTTACTGTGACTGTGTAAAGAAAAATAGCTTGGACAATAATCTTTTTTGACAAGTCATAAGAATTTTATGGCGCAGCTTTCTGTATGGTGTCAGAACCCACAAATTATACTGATTAAATGGGAATCTTGTTCTGGTATAACTTTGTTTCATCACCTTGACCACCCCGTATGGGTTCTCTGAAAGACGTAATAGCTGTGACAGAGAGAGGACTGGGCCAATCCCCTTCCATTTTGAAATTGCCCGCTTTGTTCCAAACAGTTTCTATCGGATTTTTATTTTATTTTTTTCCACAGATGGATTTCTGAAATGAAACAGCTTAAAAAGTAGGAATGGGAATCCAATATAGAGCAAGATGTTTTCATTTTGAGTATACTGGACTCACTGTTACTCTATGTGATCTCCAAACTAGTACCCCTTAGAGAGACTGTTCTAAAAATTCAAAACCAGAAATGTCCCAGAGTGGTTCCAGTCCATGAGCGTACATAGTTAGCTTAGAAGTAAATGCACAACATTCAATTATGAAATTTGAAAAAAAATACAGTATCATACTGTATATCGAGTTCAGTGAGTTGAGTAAATTTGTCAAAGATGTATCTGACATGGCAGATTCTCATAGGGTGATTCGAGAATATGTTGGTGTTCCAGTTACAGTATAAAGAAACCAAACGCATGCACAAACATATACACTCCTTCCTTTCATGTGCTGATAAAAAATTACATCATTAGCTTCCCTCTATGAGGCACATTTGGTGTCCCAGTTAACGTTTGAGTATTGCTGATGCGTGCAGCCTGAACCCCAACCGCAAAGCCCCCGCCCCACCCCTTCAGTCTCCAACAATAATGTCCTTACCCCTCAGATGGAGGCTCACAACACTAGGGAGGAGAAAGGGGAACACAGGATCATGTATCTTCCTAAGCATCCTACATGTGTAACATTCCTGCCTCCCAAGTATGTGTGTGGTTGAAGTTTTACATGTTCCCGTGATTTGCGTTCCCGTGAGGACGCACGCTTGTGTGTGATCATGCATGTGATGATAGTCTACGGGGGCCCTGCCCTGACTGCGGGCCATATGCTGAGAATGCCAGGTGCTCATACGACATTGTGACATCAATTCTATAAATGGTTATACGCTGCCCTTGTAATTATGGACTGAAAGTGTGTGTCACCTTCATTGCTTTCAACGCAGTTGCTTCAAATTTGCAGTTGGTAACTATGGACTGCTCGGAGGTTGGCTTAAAGTATAGTTGTGTCTATGAGTAACACAGCATCTACAATGTCCCTTCAAAATACCACAATGTCTAAACCGCTGGCAACAAAAGTGAGTACACCCCTAAGTGAAAATGCCCAGAGCGTCAATATTTTGTATTGTCATGGCAAAAAGTGTCGTAAGGTGTCCATCCATCCATCCATCCATTTTCTGAGCCGCTACTCCTCACCAGGGTCGCGGGCGTGCTGGAGCCTATCCGAGCTATCATCAGGCAGGAGGCGGGGTACACCCTGAACTAGTTGCCAGCCAATCGCAGGGCACATACAAACAAACAACCATTCGCACTCACATTCACACCTACGGGCAATTTAGAGTTGTCAATTAACCTACCATGCATGTTTTTGGGATGTGGGAGGAAGCCAGAGTGCTCGGAGAAAACCCACGCAGACACGGGGAGAACATACAAACTCCACACAGGCGGGGCCGCGGATTGAACCCCAGTCCTCAGAACTGTGAGGCAGACGCTCAAACCAGTGGTCCACTGTGCTGCCGTCTTAAAAGTGTCGTCATGTATTTTTTTTTTCACAATTAAATCACTTCCCACTTGTCTTAAAACATATCTGTGATATGCTTTTGTCAAAATATCCCAAGGACAAAGAATTAGATGATTTACAGACCCTATTTTTTGTCGTGCTTAAACTAGAAGGTTTGAGAGACGCAGCAAAGTCTCATGCAAGTGAGCCAGCCCCTCACCCAGCTCCACTAACTTACTGCTGGGCCATTGGCAAGTATGGATTTCATTACCGTGACAACTAGGGGCAGAGCTGACAACCACATAAAATACTGTATCCTGAAATGTGAATTAATTTCTTCCAGGCTCCAAATATCGTCATTATAACGCCTTGCTGTACTGTTCACACACACAAAGTCATTCACTGAAAACCTCTCTGACAACATCGATCAAAAACTGTGACCAAGTGAGTGTTTACGGTGTCTTACAACTCTGGGATGAGACCGTGACCGGTCTACTCCACTCGGCGCAATTTGTGTTCAAAGATGACAACACCAATGCTGGCACTTATTGATATTGAGTGACACAGGCTTTGGCAAACACACTTGTTTTCATTGACCCAACTTTGCATTCTGAATAGAGTCCAGGTGTACCTCAGTGAGGGAAAACACCAATTAGCTTGGAATGGGACCTTCATCACTGCAGGAAGGATATGTGGCTAAATGAAAAACCTACATTACCTCTGATGACTTTCATAAATTGTCATATAGCAACATATGGGAAGGGATTACAGAGCCCCTAATGTAACATCCAAAGTCACAAGGACAGGCAAAGGATGACCGCTCAATAATAATGTTCTATTGAGAGCAGATTGATCCAAGAAGAAAAATGAGATAAAAACTGGATTTCTGAGAAAAGGATATTCTCTGGTGACTGTGGTAGACGGTAAGATCAGGAAGGACGTTGAGGATGGCGTGGCAGAGGAAAAAGCTCCAGGGAGGAAGTGGGAGGGGAGTTGGAAGTCAAGGGTTGGCTGAGGGCAATGTAAAGAGCATGTGCCGTATTAGGCTGGATGAACAGGACGGTGATGCATGTGGAGAATGCCGGAAGCAGGTGACCATCGAAATTCAGTCACGCAAGATTTAAGCAAGAAATTAGTTTTAAATTAGCAATGACTCCAATGATGGAAGCCAAAAGGTAGCTCAAAGAAAAAAGTGTTTTCAGCTTCAGGAAATTCATTTTACAGATCAGAATCAGAATCATGTTTACTGATTAACTGTTGAGAACATGTACACATGCCAACGACAACATTTTCTTCAGTAAAGTAAAACAATGAACTATTTTTCTCTTATCAACTTGCTTACTGTCTGCTTTATAGTCTGATTCGCAAGTAATGGATGTGAACATTCCTAAATTAACCTTTTAGAAAGTGAGTGTCCTTTGTCAATTAAGAAATCCATCCATCAGGAGAAGTTGTTTTTTTTCCAGTGTCACCTACAGAACAAACCTGTTATTACCACTTTCAATGAAACACTTGGTAAAGGATACTTGGCGGAATTAGATCTCCTCAAAATCTTAGTGAGAGGGCGACTTTAACAAAAACTCACTGTGTCAGTCCTGTGACTGACAATCTACATTGTGGGCTTATCCTCAGTCATCTGCGACAGTCTCAGGCCCCGCTGAGACCAAACAAAAGATAACCAGTATCGAAGTAGTTTGTATTTATCACTTTAGGTCAAAACATTGTTAGGGGCACAATTACCGGTAATGCCAACGACGGAATAACATAACATAATCTGTCAAAATCCAACTATACATACTGGCAGGGTATGTTGTGCTCACCTGTCAGTGGCCTCTCTGCATAACCTTTTCATTTTTTAATTTGTTTTTTTTTTTAAAGAAACATCTCCTCTGGTTATACTATACATGTGCACTATGAGTTGAGCAGATGCTGCAGAATTACAACAACAATCAATATAACTGGCTAACCCAACACAAAACCAGCAAATATACAATAACTAATATGCAGAATGCAGCTATACTGACATGGGGATTTCTAATTATTATTATTATTATTATTTTTAGGCAAGACAATGAATAGAAATAGTAAAGGTAATTGGTCTGGATACAGACATTTTCAAAGCATATGAGGAGAACTGGAGGTGACAGAAGTAATGTAACACCCTTCATAAAATATCCAAGATGAATAAGACTTTAGAAGGGAACATGGCATGTAAACAAACCAATTGGTGGCTGAGGTTGTCTTTCCACTCTGATGACTGAATCATCCTAGGGAACTTCCAGCTCCCATGCTCCTCAACAATGCTAAAATATCCATTTGTGTGCCAAGGAACGTGTGTGTGTGTGCGTGGTGTCCCTGTATACATAAGCAAGCATTTCAGTACAAGGAGGACAAGTGCTTAACAGTCGTAGCACGGCATGCGTTGCAGAACATATAAAGGTCAGAGATGATTGTTTATCAGGGATTAAATAACATAGCTCTCTAATAAATGCCAAAGACTGTTTCAAAAAACTGGGATGATTGTCACACTGGTCACAAGGACCAACAAATTTGACTGAAGGCTGTATATCTACATAACCTTAATTCAGCCTCTTGGGGATTAATGGGAGTCTGCTTTTGCTCCTGGCCAATCCATTACCACGTATTTATGTCACTGTACCACCGTGTTACAGCAGCCTTGACTACACAGTGACTCAACCTACTCATTATGAGACTCTGTGTTAGTGTTTAAATTTATGCAGGTAAACTAGTTACAGAGTCATGATAATTAATCACACAGCAAATGTCTCCAAACATGCACTTTTACCTGCACCCAAATTGTCTATTTTTGTCATTGGATATTGAAGTCAGATCAAAATAAATATTAACTCATTCACTGCCAGCCTTCCCAGTTAGCATGGATATTTGACTTGTAAAGCCGTCAAATGGCAGTGAATGTGTTAATATGGTCATGACTCCTAAAAATATTAAAATCATCAAATATGTTTATAGATGTAATGATTCTCCCACCTCATTAAGTAGGCATCAGGTCTGCATTGATTATATAAACAGACATACAAAATACTTAAAATCTCTCTTAATTTGGAAATGGGCATGACATTAGGGACATTTACTCCAGTGAAGCAGTCTTTCTGACCTTGATCATTAGCAGAGAAAAATGTCCGTTGGTTCAAGGACTGGATTACACTACTAAAGGATTACTTTTCAGCTTCTGCCCTGATAACAGTTACGATGTTATTGTATAATGTAATTATGAATTATTCATTTATGATAATTCTAGTAATCTATATAGGGAGTGAGTATGACTGCGAATAGCAGAAATCTGTAAGTATGACGCTCATTATAATTGTTGCCATGAAAGAAATGCAAATAAGCAGGGTTTTGGTTACAAAAAAAAAAAACATCCGACTAAGCTGAGAATCGGGTAGATAAAACAAATAAGTGCGGGTCGGGTGAATAAATAAATAAACGGGATTGGTCAAAGGGGGGATTGGGTTTCTGCTAATAACAGGGTATAAGTTAAAACAAAAATCTACAAATAGGTGTATTTGCAAAGGCTGCATGAACCATGAATATGCGGGAAGCCACTATATATCAATTGTGATGTCACTGTGTGGCGGCACGTTGGACGAATGGTTAGCACATCTGCCTCACAGTTCTGAGCTCCCAGATGCAAATCCGGCCTCCCTGTGTGGAGTTTGCATGTTCGCCCCATGTCTGTGTGGGGTTTGTGAGTTTTGTTTGTTTATATGTGCCCTGCGATTGGCTGGTGACCAGTTCAGGCTGTACCCCCGCCTTTTGCCCGAAGTCAGCTGAGATAGGTGCCAGCACACCCACGACCCTAGTGAGGATAGGCGGTTCGGAAATTGGATGTCATTGTGTAACGTGTGTAATGTGTCAAAATGTGTAACACACGCATTCACACACAATAGTGTTGAGTGTTGTGACAGATCGGATATGACAGCTTTCTTTGCAGCCTGCTCCAGGTGGGAATGACCTTTTAAGATGACAGCCAAACAGAAGTAATGGAATGGAGAAATGGGGGAACAAAGAGGGAACAAATAGGTGTGAACAGTGAAGGAATAGTGAAACCCCCATAGAGTTACTGAGGCTGTGAAGAATTTGCTCTTTTAAACTGTGGCGGTCTTTAAAAAGTACCACAGGGCACTCAAAGTGTTGCTCCTTGCAGCGACAGTAATGGAATAAAATAGTTGCTTTGTTTTGTATTAAAGGCTCAGTGCAGTAAATGGACATGCTTTCAAAACAACAAAACATTTACTGTAAAAGCATGGCAATTTACAAATGTACCATTTGTGATTTTTTTCTCTAGAACCCTATGAAAACTATTTGCTCAAAAGGGCACTTTTCTATGCCTATCCACATATGTTTGTGCTCTCCCTTATGTAACCCTGCTAACACACACTACTCCTTCTAAGACATCAATCATGGCCACCAGCTGATAGTCAGCCAGCTTGAAAGCAAACAGCAGCCTAATGGAAGATTCCAGTAGAGGCTAATTTTGGGGTTGATGCCAGAGACAGCAAGATGGTAAACTTCTTAAGATGACGCAGAGCAATTTGCAGATCACTATTAGCAGTGGTGAAAGTTGCTGATCACCTGGTAATGGCTGCCTAAGGTGCAGCAAGTCCAGAAATAAGGATAAAAAGTTGTTTGCAATAAAGGTATTACAAATTGTTTTTGAGTATCTATGTTTTACTAAGTACTGAGTGACATTTATTCATTATTTATTATTGGTTGTGAAATGATAACCTGCATGTCGCTGTTGGCCTTCATATCGGTTTATTTTTAGTTGGGCTCAATTAACTATCTGATGGATAAAATTTTTAGACTCAGCGATCAGTGGTTTCGTGTTACCATTATATAAAGTGATGTAAAGGGTTAAACTTCATCCATCCATCCATCCATCCATCCATCCATTTTCTGAGCCGCTTCTCCTCACCAGGGTCGCGGGCGTGCTGGAGCCTATCCCAGCTATCATCGGGCAGGAGGCGGGGTACACCCTGAACTGGTTGCCAGCCAATCGCAGGGCACACACAAACAAACAACCATTCACACTCACATTCACACCTATGGGCAATTTAGAGTTTTCAATTAACCTAGCATGCATGTTTTTGGGATGTGGGAGGAAACCGGAATGCCTGGAGAAAACACACGCAGGCACGGGGAGAACATGCAAACTCCGCACAGGCAGGACCGTGGATTGAACCCCGGTCCTCAGAACTGTGAGGCTGACGCTCTAACCAGTTAATCGTGCTGCAATAGCTACATCGGAAACTTAAATACATGACATTGCACGTTGTTTTTTGTTGTTGTTTTTTTTATGTTATTGGCATTTTAAGACAAAGAATACACCATATACCATAAATGTCTTTTCACATTAGTTTGATTAAAAAGAAGAAAGGGTTGCTTTCGAGGTTGAATGTCATACTGTAAAATGCCTCAGGTGGAATTCACTGGCAACTAAAAGCTGGTGACTAAAAGCTTTTTCCTGGAAAACACTTGATTTGAAGTGAATGTTTGTCTCCCCTTACCTTGTAAGGGACATCCTACTCCACACACTATGTGTGCGTAACCATGAACAAAAAGCGATGACAGGACTCTAAAAAGCACTATGTCAAGCTCGAACCATCACAGTTCCCTTTTGAGTCACTTTTGACACACTTGATGATGGTAAAACATTTTGTTTTAAAAGAGCTGATATTACAAACATTCTCAACAAATAGCTTGCCCTTCCCCTGCAATGACCCCCACACCCTGTCACGGCTGAGTCAACAAAAAATGTATCTAAGCAGTCTCATGGGACACTATTACAGTATGCTAATAAACACTGCAATCCCTCATCTGTAATAGTATTTCCCCAGTGTCTGGTGTCAACAACATTGCTATACACACTATAGTGCTGAGAATAGCAAGAACAAATTAGAAATGTCACATATGTTGTTATGGTTAAAATGTACGCTTTTTTCACTTCCACTCAACAATGTTTTCAGACTGCAGCAAAAATTAATGAATGGGCCACAATGTTCCATTAATTTTGGAGGGATGTGTATAGCACATAAGTGCAATATTAAAACTACTTGCAGGACATATGTGACCTTTGCGTAAAGTGTGCATTTAAGTGTGTGTGTGTGTATATATAGAGAGACAGGACTTGTGTTTGAACCCCTGTATGACCTTTGAGTAATGTGTGCACTTAAGCATATATAAAGAGAGAGACTGCATTAAACATGCCAAATTGTCTTAAAACTGTCCATTTGTTGTCACTGCAATACCTATTTTAGGAGGTTACAGTGATCACCATTGATGGTGGCTCAGCAATTTTATTTTATGCTGTTGTCATGAAAAAACTTTTTGAATGTCAACTTGAATTTCCCTGATCCTTCTTAATGTTTCTCACCTCTCTGTACATTATAATACTTGGAAAAGTGACTTCTTCCACATTTTTGAGTTAAAATAATATAATGGTGGTCAGTGACAGGTCAGTGAAATAACTGTGTATATACCACTGTTTAATGACCCTTAATGCTACTCCTGTAGCCTCAATAAGAGCACAGTCTGGCCCATCCCCTATGGTTCCCCAGGCATCCCAGAGGATGTACCATGCTGCAGTTGAGGAAGCCTGACCTGGCAATTGTGATAAAAGTGCACTTTGAAACACCCACAATGAAGCCAATCCTCACCTCCATCACCATCTTTCTCTCTGCAGCTGGTGCCAAGGACAAGGGCAAAGTGGAGCCGATCATTTACTCTGCAGAGAAGATGACTGGCGGCAATATGTATACTGTCCAGAACGTGCCAGCTTTAAGTCTATGGGGTGTGTATGACAGAGTTGGACCCCTTTCTGTCTAACAGAGAAACTGAGCAGGGCCAAAACCAGAGATGATTTTTCAACCAATTATTTAGGTGTTCCCACCAACGGAGTTTGTGATCCCCACTGATGTCAACCTTTGAATTTGTGAAGAAACAGCCCTACACAACAGAATTGTTATAAATTATTTCTGTAAATTAATTACATTTGTAGTTACAAAGTCACAATGCATTACATATGCATTTAATTTAACTACTTAAGTCATCACTTGAAAAGAAAGATTTGTTCCACATATTTTGGACTGAGAAATGAGGGATGCATATTTTACTGAGATGAACATATGATTGATCAATTCATTTTCTACTGCTTGATGGTCGTGTTCAGGGTCACAGGTGAACAGAAGCGTATTCCAGCTGACTTCCATTTATACTATACTACTATACTATACTATATCCACACCTATGGAAAATGTCATCTTTAATTAATTTAACGTCTCGCGTTCCGATGTGGCCCAGAAATAGGATTTACAAAGTTCATTTAAACAGACAAATCAAACTCAAAAGGCTACTCTCCATAACATTGTTACCGTATATATTTCACTTTCTACTGACTTTGTACAGGATAGTGAGGTGGAACGATATGAATATCAGGATGTACATATACTTGTCCCATATTAAAAATTTCACATGGGATTATAGATGACAGAACTGCCCGTTTCGCAACATCTTAATCCGAAGCTCCCGCTCTTTGTAAACCAGGCCCATAGTCTCTAAAGTGCAAATTTACCAAATATTAAATGCTCTTTAAACTCTTTGCAGCAATGTATAATATTAATGACTTTGTTTTAGAGTTTATGTTGTTGCTGTCCTAAATGCTTAACCTTATATCAGACCCCACCAGTGTGAGAAGCTATTATGAGGGAGACAAACAAACAATGAACTATTGTTTTATTTGTAGTCAAGTAAAATCCCCTTTAGCAGTGTTTCTTGGAAATGCAAATTCCAACTTTTGCTTTTGAAATTGCAGGCTTTCCCCCATAGCATTCAGTAATATCAGGATGGGACGATGGGAGGATTAAATGTTGGCCTAACTGGCTCAGGGCAAGTCACATGAGGGGCACAAAGAATACCCTTTCTGCAACTCTGTCTTAAAACAAAAGTGACTCCAGCGCCGTAATCCCAAATCTTTATGGTAAACATCAGGGCGGCAATAAGCCATTGTGTCAAAGTCCCGAGATTACCCTGGAGACGTGTCCCCGAGCTGAACTGTACTTTGGTCCATGTGGCTTTTTTTCCTTTTCTTGAAAAGTTCTGTCTGTTTCTCCGCTTGGCCTTCTAGCTCATTTCAAGGTAGGTCATCTACACCTAAAACTGCAAATCCTTCCCAAAACTCTGTATTCTCTCCCCCCTTCCAAGACGGTCTAATAAAAACCACAAATGCAAGAAGTAACGAAACTAAAGGGCACAAACAAATTAAATGACATTGAGAGATTAAGGTGGACAGGCCAAGTGAGAAAGCCACACGGGAAATTTAGTATAATCGAGAGCCAACTGCAGAGAAAAGCCTCCCACTATGTTTAACTTTTGGGGAAATTAGTTTACCACAGCAGGTGTTTTGCCAAGAATCTCAACTCTTATGAGCCCATGCTGCAACTCATGACAGGACACGCACATTATGATTACCATGCATTCGGATGCTAAATAAGGACATACTGGTGGGACAGTAGTAGGACAACACAGATGAGAAACAAATCTCTATGGTATTTCTGCATGCCTTGGTCATTTTCCTGGATTGGAAAGTGGCGTGCTAAGCATTTCTCTTGTCAAGAAAAGAGCTAACCTAAATAGGAACAGGACAGTTATTGGTCACTGTACTGTATGCAAGGAGGCCTGGTTTTATGTTGTCGCTACATTATATGTTTGTTCTGTGTACATGTCCATGTACTGGTGAATTCTCCATTTATCAACCTGTACATGTGCACAGGTATTTGGGGATTTGTGTGCACTGTAATTTGTGAGCACACAGATGAACCAGAAATCTTGAGTCTTGTGAGCATCACAGTGCAAGCTGTTCATGCAGATGGTCCACACACAAGCCAATAGGCAGACAATGGAGAATCCCCATACACACATGCTCACATCTCCTGGCCAAACTAATACGAGAACACACAAAAATAATAATGTTCAATTTTGATCATTTAATAAAAATATATATTATTGCGAGTCTGGTGGTGTATTGCAGGAATGAAAAAAACTACTGTGGAAACTGTTCAGAATACAGAAATATGGCTATTTTACAAATTACTGTTACAACTTGCAGTGGTACCGTACTTATACTATGGACTAACACAATGGTTTTATGAAGATGTCACTATGACTCCGGGACTTACTTTTTTGTTGTTGTTTTTTTTTGTTCCACACAGTGGCATGTCGCTAGCACATATGGGTCACAGTGAGAAGTTCTAGGTTTGACTCTCCCAGCTACATGAAAGGGCCACAATATTTGATACACGCCTCAGTATATGATGCACTTCTTTCGCTACAACAGTAACATACAGTCACATTATACACTGCTGTGACAGTGTCATTGAAGTATTAAGTATGTTGACTATACTTCCTTCTATTTGAAAAGATTATTCAAGGGCACCTCAGAATTAGGAGTCTTAACTTTATCAAGGACTTATTTTTCAGTCGCTTAGCTGTATTAGGGGATTATTTTTCAGTTCACATGCAGTCAACGAATAAAGTCAACATAGTGAAACCCATTGACTCAGTGGGTAAAACATGCAACAAACAAGTAACATTCCACTCTTTCTGGGTATTGTATTGTACAGCTATTGCTTTGCTTAAAAATGTGAAGCTGCAATACAGCTTGGCTGATATTTACCCTGATATTTCTGACGGGTTCAAGGTCTGAACAAGGGTCCTAGATAATGACTGGGTTTAAATGGCAGCATCTACTTCCAGAGCCTGTCAAACGACAAGGAGCCACCACCGCACTGATCTCTGGAGAGGTTTTGGATTCTCCGGAGGGCCTGCCGTGCTGTTAAATCTAATCACAATTCGTGATGTGTGTGGGTGGGTGTCTGTTTGTTTGTGTGTGCATGTGCGTGACAGATATAACACATTGAGTCAGCTATTGATTCACACTAAGTGTTGACCTTATGGGTGACTTAGAAAGTTCACATCCAGTTGCTTGTAAGCACGCTGTATATGTTTGCTTGTGCAAATGTGTGACATCACTGAGGATAATTGGTATGCCAAAATGCTTTGTAGGTTCAACTTTCAAGCAAAAGACTGTCTTGGCATTCAATTTGTATTCATTACTAATTTTGTCAGGTTCAAGTTATTTCTGTGACAATTGTGGATTTTATTTCATTAACAGAAGGGTACCAACAATTTTGTTACAGGTTGAGAGATGACCTCTTCACCATTCGAGCCATGGCGCCCCATTGCACGTGACAAAATAAGTTTCAAAATGCCCTGACAGGCTTATAATTATCAAAGTGAACTGCAGAATAACAAATCTACTGATGTAGTGCACAACATCACAAAGTAATAGCAATAATGCTCTACAAACTAATAGATGCTAGCTGTGGGGATCAACAAAACAGGGTGCATATGTGTATGCTTGTGTGTCAGAGATGGAGCACTATGGTTCTGTACTTGGTTCACTCCACTACCTTTTGAGATGAGCCGGCTTCACTGGCCCGCCCTCCCCCTCGCTGTCTGCATGATGGATTGGTCCGAGGTGGGTGCCTGACTGGCTCACTTACTGTACCTGATCTTGGTGCAACCATCGAACCTCTGGGGAATGATTGTACGACATAACGGGGTGCACCTCAGGTAACTTAAATTGAGAACGCAAGACTGTTCTTTTCAGAAATTCTAATAAGCTCTCTGCACATGCAGGAGCCTACCAGTCCATGGTGTAACGTGCCCCTCACCCAAAAGTCAGCTGGAATAGCCTGCAGCTCAGCCATCCCCCTAATGAGGACAATGTGATAGAAAATGGATGGATGGATATTCGGCAACCTAGGTGAATGTTGAAAAATATAAATATTTGTGATGCACTATTATGACTACAGAGACGCCTAGGACGTACTTGTTAGAGCCACATTTTCATTTGTAAATATCGCTGACAGTAGGAACGACATTGCCTGGCATACCATTATTGCGAAGGCGGGATGGTGTCCTGCACGAAGGATACAAGTAACAACATACTAAAAAATAAAAATAATTCCAATAATTTCCGACCCATCTCCAATCTACCCTAATTCGTCAACATTCTGCAGAAAATAAAAAGAAATAAAATAAAAACTCCTCTCTCATTTAGCACAAATTAATTAGCCTTTACAAGCCCTTACAGTCTGGTGTTCGTCTCCTTCATAGTCCTGAAACTGCGCTCATCAAAAGTACTAATGACCTCACTGCAGCTGACCCTGGTTCATTTTCCATATCCACCCTCCTCGACCTCAGTGCGGCCTGTGACACGATCCCACATCCCATCCTCCTCAATAGACATTGGTATCTCACACAATGATCACACACAACACCCTTGACTGGTTCCATTCAAACTGTACCTCAAAGACCACATTGAATTTATTTAGCTAAAGTCCTTTTCATTTGACCCCTCCCCAGTAAAGGTGTGCCCCAAGGCTGCGTCCTGGGGCCCCTGTTCATCATCATCTACCTCCTCCCCCCTCAGTTTTATTTTCCGTAAATTCAACACTCACTTTCATTGTTTTGCGGATGAGACCCTTTCCTGCAAACCAAATATATCATTACCACTCTCCTCTCTCACCTCATGCCTGTCCAAATTAAATTCCTGGTTCACCTCAAATTTCCTCAGTGATAAAATGTAAGTTCTCCCTGCAACCTCCTCTGAGTGGCTGATTTTTGGGGCGCCTTGGTGGTGCCGGTGGAGCACCCTGGTCCCTCGGTGGGAGGTGTCCAGTCCACCGCGCCGCTCTTGGGTGGATTCTTGGGCCCGACCCGCCTCTTGTTTGGGTGGTGTGGGGCTCTCAGCCCCCGCGGTGGAAGCACAGCAATTACAGGACACTTTGATGGTTATTGTGCATGCGAAACAGTGTCAATTCACTTGCATGTGTCCGCAGACACACAGCCCTGGGGACTTACTTGCTGGGTGTGGGGCCACTCACTCATTGCAACAAATAACCTATTGATGCGAATTTCTTTGGTATCGCCTCACTTACACTCTGGTCCAACAAATGTTTATAATTCACATAGCCACTCCCTTCACACTTCAGTTGTACAGCCGGGTCCACAAACACTGTCCTGCATGCTTGCCCTCCTGTCCCTGTCCTGTCCTATATTGTCCAATCTTTCCCTTACAGGATGTAGCACTACTGACCCATACAACACACAAATCCAATGTGTCATTGTATTAGGTATATAATGCTTTACTTTCGTTATCTTGTTTATAGCTAGTGCTTTGTCTTTTGTTGTCTTCTTTTCCTACATTATTTAGTTAGCTTTTCACTCTCTCCTTTTAGTTTTTTCTGTCACTCCCCTTTAAAAACTTTGTTGTGTTCGACTGAACGACTGTAATTTTCAATAAATATCCATCAAAATACAAAGAAACCATCACGGTAGCTTGAAAAAAGTCCACTGTGACACAGTAAAACTGTTCTAGCATAAAAGGGATACAGATCCTCCTTTCTGCTTGACCTAACACAAAAAAGTAATCAAAATAATCAGATTTAGGTATTAAGTTGGAATTGGGCACTTGGATCTGGAGTGTAAATCCAGCCTAAAAAGCAGTACACATTTATATGAAATCAACAGAAATGGCCAACTAATCAGTGGTTGTGTTTTTATAAAACTTTGCTCGCTCTCTGATTCAATTACCTGTTATGATGAGGAGCCCTGTGATTAATGGAGCCAGGGCAAAGGAAATGGGTCACACAGTGCAACAGTGCAGAGGGATGTAGGCAAGGGGGATAATGGGGATGTGCTCAAGGATAACAGGTGTAGTTTTACCAAAAAAAAAAAACAGAAGAAAGAAAGAAGAACATAAGCCATAGAAATAGGAAGAGGAAACTGAAGAAAATTGACAGAATGGTGAATGATTGCTAACAGGCTTGATGGCCTTGTGTGACCGAGCCCTGCTACGAATAATGAAAATTCAAGAGTAATTGACACCCACCGAAAAAGGTTTGTAATTGCCACTAGATGCCACAAAATAGCAGCCAAAAACGTTTTCTCTCTTATGCAAGGGTTCGGCCAGACTAAAAGAAGCTCCTTCCCTCAGTTCAACATAGTTGCTTTGCAACAAGAAGCCACCAAATGGCGGCAAAGCAATATTTCTACCTGTATATTATATACCATACTGTTTTTCAGTGATCAACAGAGGATAAATTCTCCATGAAAAATCAAATGAATAGGCAAATTTGTGAATGTGAACTGTGAACATGCGGGCATGTTGTATAGAGTGGCATCAGTGAACAAAATGCTATTAGGTTTTATGAGTACCTTGAATATTTTATTTTTTAACTCTTGAGCATTTTTACATTCATTTTATTTAAACACCCTTTTTTCTGTTACAACTATTGAAACTAGTGTACTTATTTTGAAACACCCATTACTGCTACAGTCTCTCGAAAACCAGTGGAACTGTAATGCCTGGAATGAGCCTTTCAGTCAGTCAGCACAATACGAGCGCAAACATTTTTGATCTGCTCGCGCAACTAGACGTGGATGTTAAACTCTTAAAGTTTCACATGCGCAGCTAAATCCATGCAACCTTGAAGTCAAGCCACAGCGTTCCTAATTTAGAAGTAATACCCTACACGTGTTAATGATGGAACATTTTCCATTTCATCTCAAATCAATTGTGATTGCCCCGTGGGACAGTGTCATCATGTTCTTTCACAGACCATGTCCGAATTTACTTTAGAACAACTAAAGTTACAGTATGTAGAGCGTTACAAATGGCAAAATCAATGTCTGCTTAATGCTGTTTTAGGGAGGCAGGAAGGGAAACAGATTAGTTAGGTATAGATTAGCTGCTTGAGTTGAACAGCAGAGACTGTTTGCAAAGTTGTTTCGGACAATGTTCCACAACTGCCACATTTTTCTTTTCCTTTTTGTCATGACTTGTTCGCATGACAGCAGGGTACCCTGTCTATCAATTTGTGTACAGACTTCAAATGTGCTATGGGAGATGGAAGATCTTGAGAAATGTATTTGTTTCAATTTAGTCAGATTAGCATAATAACCCTTTTCACCTGAAGGAACGTGTAAAGTGAGATATCGGAGTCACAGGCAGTTTGTGTCACTGGATTGATTATTCTGTCTCAAAGGCTCCTGTGATACAGTGTATCTTGTAGTGAAGATGTTCCTCTCGTGAATATGCTGTTGGAGTGAAATATTAATGATAGACTGGAACCTCCAAGTGGTTACCATGTCTGCCTCAGAGTCGAGGCAGTCGGGCTCGAATTTCTATGTAGAGTTTGCCTCTCCTACTTGAGGTTGCGTAAGTTTTCTCTAACTTCCTCCCACATTCAAAAAACGTGTGCTAAATTCAACGAAGACTCTACACAGTTGATAGGAGTAAATGGTTGTTTTGTCTATATACTGCAGGCCCTCCGATTGGCTGGTGACCAGTCCAGGGAATACTCTACCTTTCGCCTGAAGTCAGCTGGTTTTGGTTGAACCGAATTGGGGCATGCGGTAGAGAAAATGGATGGATGTAACATAAAACGTTGAACACAATTGTGGGACCTTAGTTGACCTAATACAAGGAAACCATTTTTCCCTTAGAAAATGATGAAGTACCATTTTAACAGCCATTCAAGGGAAAACGAATTAACGTAAATCAGTGTAGCCCTATCAGGTGTCACATCTTCGAATACCTGGTGGAGACACTGCAACAGCACCTTATCAAACACTCGGTTAGTCACTCATCCAGGTTTTTGAATCCTTTTGGATCTTTTCCACTAATAATTAAAACCGTTCTCAGAACACATGCCTCTCTCTGACCTCCCTTTTTGCTGAGTTATATACGCAAATATACAGCACATTGATTCAAAAGGTTTGCTAATCTATTTTAGATATATTAAATAATAACACCAG
Source organism: Phycodurus eques (assembly GCF_024500275.1). NCBI lineage: Eukaryota > Metazoa > Chordata > Actinopteri > Syngnathiformes > Syngnathidae > Phycodurus > Phycodurus eques. The sequence continues at coordinate 8,436,089 of NC_084545.1, forward strand.
ACATACTGTACTTAGATGCTTGATGGATGTATGGACATAAGAGTACTAAGTCCACACATGAAATATCTTGAAATCAAAGACTTGGCACACAAAAGGCACATACTGAAACAACAGTATTACACTGGCATTGTGATTGCATCTTTTTTTTTTAAATCAGTAATGCTTATAATTTTATCCATCATCAATGGGAATAACAGTTAACATCATCGGAGCAAGCACACCTGTGTGACTGAGAAATACACAAAAGAACGGTGATTGGATCTATTCAAAACATGTAATTTGCCCATGTGGATTTACTGTATAAAGAGTAGATATGGTGGATATATGCATAGCATGAAGACACTGACAAGATGCTTTTCTACTTTGTGGGTCATTGAACTCACATGGGGGAAACACTCAATCAGTCTGAGTTATTGAGGCAGAGCCACAGAACGGGCAGCTAAATTACAGTCCTGCAGGTTAAGTGTGCCACATGCTCCTTGACTCCATTCCAGCCCATTTAGCTGAGAGAACTTGGCACTGGTGCCAGAGTAGGGAAGGATTTTGTTAGCTAAATATTATAATAGTGACATGTGGACAAAAGCACTCCAAGCGAAAAAAAAAAAAGTTAAAGGGGACAAGGGCATTCAAGTACATAACATAGCAGCCTGCTCGTAATATGATTCCCATTATGAGAACCGTGCTTTCTTTATTCCACACAATGCATGCATATATAAAGAGGTACTGGTAACTCGGGGGTGAAATCAAACCAACACACAGTCTTGTCTGTCTGATCCACAGCTCTAAACAGAATAAATGAAGTTATTTACCTCCAGGTAGACTGAGGGCGGTTTTCATTGTGAAGATGAAAAGCCCATGTTTTCATTAATTTCTGCCCTACTTCACGAACATAGTGCTTTGCCGAGATGTTGCCAGAGGTGTGTAGCTCACCATAACAAGTCTAATCCTGAGTCCAGTCTTAAAACAAAAACATGTGGTACTGCTAAAAGAAAAATATTTGTTGCAGCTTCCATGTTTATAGTTTTTCCCTGCTGCTGGTTGACGTGCTCAGAGAAGAAGAAGTATTCTGCATTTTTCTTACAGTTGGCTGGTGCATTTAAATGTGAACACATAGTGATGAGGTGTCAGGCTCTGCAGCCTTTTCCTCAGAAAAAAATATTTCCTCAGAGATACAGTAAAAGTGCTTTCTTAAATATTTGTTGCGATCTGAAATGTCTCTACGATGACACACCTTTTAAATGTCGGACTTTTAGTATTTCTATCTGCAACTGCATGTATTTGCGTCTGTCAGAAGGGTTGTAACAGTGAGCCAAAAATCACAGTTGGGTACATAAAGTACCTTGGTTTTAAAGTCAGTTTGGTTCGCATTCATTACAGTAAGAGAACATGTGAGAATTTTCACTCCACAGAGACGGAACCCCTGCACTCTAAGTTTGAGTCTTACTTAATATGCTTAAGTACTTAATATGCCCGTTTTGTGCCGCAATTAGATTCCTACCATACCTGTAACACGATTACTATATGACTCTGAAACAGTTTATGTTCCATAAGGATGAGAAGCACTACTGGTGACTTCTCCACAGAGAAGTCCCCTGTGCTGATGAAAGCCTTCCCATAATGCCCGCTCATCAAGCCATAATGCCCGCTCATCAAACAAGTATGTATAACCTATATTTCACTTAATGTAATGCTGATGATGTCACAGCATGTGCTATATATAGATTTCTTTCTTTTAAAAAAAACAAAAACAAAACAAAAAACATTGGTTGTCATCCAAGATTCTACAATGCAACTGTGATAAAACAAAAATCCTACTTATAGGTATTACAGTAAGTCCACCTTATCAAAGATTGACAGTTTTTGCTAGGACTATTGGATGAGATCAGTGTTGCAAGAGTATGTGGGCTGTACAGTATACTGACTATATAGTTGATGTTGTCTTAAAGGATTCACCATACAAAATGTGAGTTCTTGATGTACGTATTGCCTGACATTGCCTGAAATATGCAAAAGGGATTTTCCCATGATTCCCTTCGAACAATGGGCCCTCCCATCATTCGTCACTGAGGTGAATAATGCAGCATTCACATCACCTACATTGAGGTTGATGTGAATGAAGTGAGAAGAAAGTTTACAGTCAGACTCACTACTACTAAAACAATTACAGCTAAGCATTATACACCGATATGACCCTCTTAACAATTACAAGGTATTTTTAAGATCAGTATGAAATTGTATTCTCGCTCCTAATCCATACTCGAACAATGCATCACAGTATAAATGCAACTAATCTATGAGGGTCTTTGTAGGCAGAAATCTTCATTTTAGAACTTGATGAAGATGAAGAACTAATCATTAAATTCTTGTCATTTTTAGATGCCTTCATAATACTCCACCCATTTATTGTGTGCATTTAAAGTGAGTCGAGCACCTTACTGTTTCCATTAGATTTTACCTTTCTGGTCATTTGCTTGTGCAGGGAAGCAATGGAGTCAACAAAAACAAATCAATGTAAATGGGAGAGCTTGGTCAACACAAGAAGTAAAACACAAGAAAATGGAAAAAGGGGTCAGTCTTCCCTTTAGAGTTTCATGGGGCATCTTGTTTGCCTGGAACATCAATGTACTGTAGCTCTGAGGGGAATACCAAAACCTGTCATCCAACCTCTCAATGAGATGCTGCCATCTTCAGGCCAGACATGACATTACAGCTGCACATCACAAGCAAGTTATCTCTGACATACAGTATGGTACACATACCAATGCGTATGAGGGTTAAAACTTGTAGCACGTCTAAAATTTGATCTGATTTCATACATGCTAAACATTCAGATCTTCATGTGTTCTTTCAGATTAGTCGTATTTTAAATTGATCAACAACATTCATTACAACGAAAAAGAGTATATCAACATTCAATTCATATCATACATAATATGCAGTTTGAAACTTTTTCTATTCTGTCTAGAAATAACATTCGGAGACACAGCTGGTGCTGGAACATACAGTAACTACTGTATGGATTAAATGACATTCATGCATGTGCGCACACACACAAACATGCGCGCACACACACGGAAAGCAACTTGGGATTTGTTTTGACCTTGCCATCTGCAACTCACATACTGTACCATGATTACATTATTATGTTACATCATCAACTCTGGATTATTGTCTGTTGAGAACAAGAGGGGGAAAAAAGAGCATGATCGGATCAAACCATTCCGATTCCTTTAGTAACTCTCTGTAGGCTACTGCCCTAACGGAGGGCTTAACTTAATCTTAAATACTACTTTGACTTTATTTATCTTGCTCTTATATGAGTTCCTTCAAGGTTATAAGGCTGGAAAGCAAAATGAACGGAAAGTAATTCAACTGGAGATCTTGAAATAGAAACCAGAGCAGCCAGTGGTTATCAATAGCAAAACGATAGCAATCAATAAAGCAACTGGATTATATAAATGAGTATCAACTACTTCTTTACCCCAAAAAAGATTAGGAAGTGGTTAATTGGTATCCAAAGATAAAGGTTTTTGAGTATTTTAAGAGGTATGAAGTGTTGAAGCCACAGTGGAAAGACTATACATACAGATACTGATAGTTAAAAGTTAAAATTTTGCACGAAAAAAAAAAAGGTTTTAATTTCAGAATAGTGTGTTGTACATGCAGAATTCCTCCTGAGTAACATTAAAAGCTGCTTGGAGAAGAGGTGACTTTATTCAACCCTAAAGATAAAACAACAACAACAACACTGCTAAAAATATCAATTTGAATTATTCTCTAGGTATACACTAAGGAGTTCATGCATAGTCATAGACGCAGCATGTACCATCATGCCTGCACTAACTGGGACTTCAGTGACAGTAAGCCAATGAGATGGGCACAATAAATGCATTTAGCAATAGTGGAATAAATAATTGACTCTTAGATGCAATTGATTATTAAATAACTTAATCCCCCCTTTTTTTTACGGTTGAAACACAGCACTTGTTGACGAATGTTACTATCTAATGAAATCTCTTCTATTTGGTTCGACTAGAAGATAATGTATGCGTAGTATATTTTGATCCTGAAAATATGGGCCATTGCAGATTACATTGTTTTAAAAGAACTCATCACACAGTATCAAACCAATACATGATAAATATGCAAGATTTCCATAAAAGTCAGCCAAACAAAGTCAAGACCAATAGGTATTCATGTTTAAAAATATATATAATAAAACAACAACAGCAAAAAAATGTAATAGGCATTCAGGGTGAGCAAGGCCTTCTCTGCTGGCCAAAAGCGCTTAACTACATTTTAAAACTAAATTCAAATATTTGTTTGTTTGTATTAATTCATCCCCAAAAGTATAATTCTATTCTCTTCAACTCGCAGTGTTTCTGAGGCTGCACTGCTTGCACAACTGCATCTGGATAGTTTTTCCATTTATATCCAATCAAATTTCAGCCTCTTTGTGCTGCCATGTGAATCTAATCTGCCCAGGGCCTTCAGAATCAGTAGTGCTGGCCCATGTCATTTAAACTTTATTAGTAATAGGACTGGTCGGATTGGTTAAAGTCAGACTTCAAATTCATCATCACAGGCGGACATCAGCATTTTTCCATGACTCCGATTTGGTCGGTCAGAGCAAAACTTGTTACTGCCAACTTCAACTTGTAAAAGCAAAACACGTCTGTAGCAACCTGCACCTATTAAAAGATTTAATAATCAGCATCTCTGGCGAGTATGATGCATTTCATTTAATTAGTCTGACATTTTTGTCCTGTTATCAGATAATTATTGATTGTGTACTGCTCTAGATGTAACATGTCCCAGTTCCAAGCTGTTATATTGCATTTTCTATAATTGGAACATGATAGTGGCGGTATTAAGTGGTGGATTAAGTTGGGTAAGACCCAGGCGCCAAATGCTTGGCCTGCTACAGACCAAATGTCTAAAAGGAGTTTATTATCACTCTGCTTATTCATCACGTAAGTCCAGGAAACACAAGCACGTTTTTGAAATAATTATCCTTCTTTCTTTAGTCACCAATGACCACACACACACCCATCATGTTGCACCCAAAAAAGCACAGACCTAAAGGAAATTTCAGCTACAAAAGCACCTTTTTTTTTTTTTTTTTTATAAACGTGAACATCACCACAGATTGCAACCAGGCATAATCCCAGCCAGTTTAAAAAAACATTTCATCTAAAAAAATAACTTGATGAAATGAGGAGCTTCTTCAAATGCAACATAAGGCAAGGCAGCCCCTTAACAACAACAAATGACACAAGCGCCACCTCGTTCATGCACCTCTTCCGCACTAGAAAGAAACTCAGCCCTTACCTGAGTAACTTTCTCTGTCACATTGTGCGTACGGTCGATGAGTTTACAAGGCGCAATGATGTCCATCTCCCCTGTGGGAAGGGCGATGAGGGGGTCGGGTTTGAAATCCACAAAGTTCAGGGTGATCTGAGGAATTTTGGAGATGGTACGGTACCGCATGAGGTCAGAGTCTGACGTGGAGTTCAGTATGTTGGACTTACTATTGACTGCACCTGGAAACACGCAGGGTATACAATGGGGTTAAAATCATAGCGTACATGAAAAATAAAAATGTCATTAGTTTTGCAACCCCCTCCGTATCGCACCAGTGCTTCCCAGTCGGACACTCGCTCTCCGTTTTCTCCGGTCCCAGTCAGGCCTCATGGCCTCAATCTCGTCGACAGAGGATGCACGCCTCATGCTGTGGAAGCTCTCCCGCGAGCGGCTTCGTGACAGCGAACAGTTAGAGCCGGAGGCGTCCTGGTTGAGGCTGAGGCGATGGTGGGGTGCTACGCAAGAGGACGACTGGGTCAGGGGTCCCACAAGGTGGATTACGTGGTGAGGAGGTAAAGGAGGGGGCACAGGAGACACTGAGTCCAGTAAAGTGCGGTGGTCCTCCACGTGGTCTTCTGTCCAACCTTGTAGAGGTGACCTTGGAAACAGGAAAAACAACCTGTTTAACTACGATGCTGATCATGCATTGGAAATTACAACTCCCTCAGAAATTGGATTTGGTTACTGAGAGATCCTGCTGGTGTGAATGGTGACACACTAGAAGACTATAAACAGTATACAGCGTGCTATATTTTAGGGACTTGCCAGAAAAAGTAAATACCCGGGAGTAATTGACGCCCCCCTCTCCCCCAAAAATATTCATAACTCAACTTTACATCCCACAAATGGCAGCAGAGCGCTACTTTCTACTGTGGTTGACAGGGCTATGGACTGACTCACTGAAACGTCTCCCCTCATTTTAACATAGCTCATTGGCACCAAGATGCCACAAAATGGTGCCAAAACAACTTTTAGATTAGTAACAGAAAAAAAAAGTAAATGGGTGAGGTTTTTCAGAAAATAAGAGCGACTAGTTTCCCCCCCAAAAATCTACAAGCCCCTGGAGCACTGTGAGCAGAATAGGAATGACAAAGCAATTGTGACTGGACAGTCTGTTTTAAGGTGATGTCATAATGGGCACATCATTGCTTTTTATGTCAATGATCTCGCCTTTATTTCTGTAGGGATATACACGTTAACACACATAAGCATGCCAATGGTTTTTATGGCAAAGATTGCCCCTTTATTAACGCATAAATATATTTTAGAATACATTATTATTTTTTATTATTATTATTATGTTCTCCAGATATGTGTGATATGCTATTTGCGGATTCGCCTATTCACAAACCTTTTGAACCTCTTCTCCATTATTTGCTGGAAAACTCACCGACTCACTGTTTTATGCTCAGGCCCAAACACAGCGTTATCTAAAAGTATTGCTTTGGTGCAACCATGTGGCATATTGGTGCCAATAAACTACGTTAAAATAAGGATAGGAATTTCACTAAGACAGTCCATCGCACTATCTAATAAAAGTAGTTTTTGGCTGCCATCTTGTGGCTTATAATGGCAATTATTAAACATTTTGAGGGGTGTCAATTACTCAGATTTTTGCTATCGGCAGGCTCGGTCCCTATTCCATGTGAATAGCAGGGAAACACTATTCAAATAAATGTAACCCCTGTGCATCCTCCACATGTCTTCATGAAAACAAATCTTTGCGATCTACCTGCGTTCACTGATTTGCTCCGTGTGATCTGACGGTAAAGGGGGAAGGGGCAGGAACTCCCCAAAGCCGAGGGACTCGTGACAGTGGTCGACTGGGTGCAGTGGCAAAGGCGTCGCAATAGGGATCAGACCAGACTCCGCGTCATTCAGAGACACTTTACTGTTGGAGAGGGACCGCAGCAGGGGAAGGCGCAACTTGAAACCTCTTGGACGACCTGATGAAGAAGAAGGCAGCCACTTGTTTAGGGAAAAAAACAGAAAGAAGAGCAGAGCATGATGGAGAGGAGATTGTGATCATGTTGAGCCGTAATAGGCTTTCACAGAGGAATTTGGGACAGTGACATTGATTACAATTTAACTGCAAAGTTCAGAACAGGACTTCATTAAAAATATTAACATTGACCCACAGCTACCTCAGGTTATCTCTGTAGAACACTGAGTCCAGAGACAGCTTAGAATAAACATTCTGTCAAACTTTATAGTACACAAAAAAAAAAGGAGGATTCAAAAAAAATCACATTACTTTGCAAATATCCGGCCACCTGTTGTATGTGTGGATGAATGATGAACACTGATCTAGGTGGATTACACTGATGCCATTACCACCAAGCAGAACAGTTTGCTCCTGTTGCATGAGATACACAGCTTACTCCATTCCCACTGTCAGCAGTTGTGAAAGGTACCAAAATAAGAGTTGCACCCTTCATTGAGGTAAAAACCACAAGGTTGCAGTACCCAAAAAACAAAACGGAGAACAGATTTATGGATGTCAAACTGAGACTTTGGGTTCTGCAAAAATCAGATGTATTTTATTTTATTTTTTTGAGTTGGGTTTTTCCCTTTTAGGAGTACTTGAACAGCATTCTAGCTGGGTAAACAGATAGCTTATCGGCGTAAAACACTGAACCTCCGGAGCCCAGTTCAGTGAGGATTAAAGAATTAATTGTGTGTCTGTGTTTTGCTTTTTCTTTGGATTCTTTGGATCAGCTTTTTTTGCAACACAACTCCAAAAGGAGCCGTCTCAACAACTCCAGTAATTAGAAGATAAATAATTGAGATGTGAAGGTAAGCACATACTCCACAGTCAATGAGTGAGTAAGATGGTCAGACTGTCATCATGCTTTGTCACTTGTTATAAAAGCTGAGGTAATGTATTTTTGAAAGAATGGTGAAATGTTACGTGCCTGTGCACTTAAAGATTTAGTGATGGTGATAGTGTGATTATTTCTGTTTTCATTATTTCCTATGGGTACATTCAAATCGGAGATCAACCAGCAACCCAGAATGATTGTGTTAGACTGTATTAAAAGTGAAAAAGTAAAAAAAAAAAAAAAGTTATAAAGAATACGCTAACCGACAGAAGAGAAATCTATTAAGTAATGCAATTGCAATACAGTTAACACACGTGATGCTATAGTTAACTGTCAACTAAAGTTTGTCTTTTGTTATCTATCTCTGCCCCCTCAGTATAGTGCAAACAACAGTCAAGCAAATAGCTTACCAGTGACGAGCCAGGTGGGAAGGCGGTGGTTGAGTTCCTGTTTGCCGTCTTGCAGTGACTCCTCAGTCATGACCTCGAAGTTGAGGATGAACATGATCACCATGCCATCTTCGTTCTTCACGGGCACCACATCCACCATACAGAGGAAGCACTGGCCTGCAGGGGCACATACATAATGCTCACTGAAACCAATCAGTGGAAGCTTTTATAGCTTATAAAGTAAAAGTGCATGGCTTTAGAAATCAGGCACCTTGTAGCCAAATGAGCAGAATTATCTTGAGCTGTTACTTTAGCTTCCCTAACTGTAACCTGTGCCTAAATAATAAAGTCAATGATGTTTACATGTAATTTTCTTTCATCTATAACCGCTTCATACAACAAAGAGCGTGTTTGAATGTGTGTTGTATGTCTTTGTTGTTCTTTGTATTGTTTTTGTAGCAGCGTGGCGGCTGCGGCCTCTTGTAAAACAAATTTCGGCCCTGGGTACGTCGTAAGACTCACAATCCTAATTAAATGGCCTTTCCTCTGTGCATAATGCACACACTTCCATATGAGGACAATTATGCCGCAAGTTAGCGTGAAATTGGATTGGGCAGAACAATAAGTGGTTGGGACTATGGAGGTTCAGTAGGCCTGAATATACTCACTGCCAAAACACAGGACCTGGCTTTCAAGTTAAGACCCTGGCAACATCAAATGAAATCCCAGGAAATTAACAACATGTATGACACACAACAGTAGTGATGCCGATTCCTTTATATTTGCTTTAGACTGAAAACCTTTTGGTTTGAGAGCAAAACATGACTGGGACAAAAGACCAACATTTCAACTTTACATTGATTATCCATTTTATACCGCCTGGGTGATCAGGACGGAGCCTATGTCAGCCGAATTTGGATGAGTGAGTCTAGTCAATTGCAGGGCACAAATCTTTCGGGACGAGAGGCCTGAGCCAAGATTCCAACCCGGAAGGTAGGTAGACGTGCTAACCACTTCTCTCTTGCTGCCCACAAACATTTTACAGTTTAATATCTGAATTTATTGTGAGCAAGCACACCCCTGCCCTAAAAGGAATACATACAGTATATGCATATCTGCCTGCTATGGGTCATGTCTCTTACCTGGTTAGTGACGCTAAGCGAGCAACTCCACAAAAAGCGGTTCTGTCAACATGAAAACCTTATAACCAATGCACGAACATGCAGCGTGTCGGTCATTCATATCGCATCATAGCCCGGGGAACTGGCTGAAATCTGATTGGATGACGGCATAATCCCCACAAAGGAGGGGGGAAATATGAAACACGGAGAAGGAAAGGATTACACCATCTGGCTATATCTCACCGAGAGCGTGTGCGTGTACATGTGTTTGTGTGCACGCCTACAGTATGCGCTCATGTAGAGGTATTTGCAGAGGCTCACATTCATTCATGAGCTTCTGGGCCATCTCGATTCATGTCTGGCCGGATTCATTAACAGCTGCGATGTTGTCTTTGGTCCCTTTTTAATAGCAGAAGGTGTTACTGCACAAGGCATCCGCTAAAGCCTGAATGCCACCTGCCCCGAGTCAATCACAATACACACAAAAGTAGACTATTATGCATAAAAACACTTAAAATCTTCCTGGCTGCCTACCTGCCTGCCCAGCTGCCTGCCCATTGGGGACTGGGATTTTGTCAGCGCCTCACTGATCAAATTGTCTGAAATAAAGAAATACTGTATTTTTTTTTTAAAGCTTTCTAAAGGTTTCATTTTAATTCCGTACGAGGCAGAACTAATCGGCATGTGTTATTTACAAGGAGCCTACTGGACCCATACGAGCAAGGACAAAAAGCATACAAGTTCATGGATTTTGAATATGTGCTCAAGCGGCTTTCATTTAGGCAGGTTCACATTTTAACAAGTGGCATTGCATGTGGTGCTCTAATGATTTAAGGAAGTGTGTTTGTTATTTTTCATTCACATATTTGACAGACTTGTAACAATAAGGTAAGTCAAGGGAAATTTATGAGGTGTACTGTCAAGTTACAATCGTTTGTCACTTAAAATTGAATTTTACTTGAATACATTTACATTTTACTTTGATCAGTGGTTAACTTATTAGGACAATATGTGACTGTCCATACTATTAATAAAGGTTTTATGATGGTGACCATTTGACCTGGAACATATTATTTTACATGGTTTTCTTTGGGGAGTATTTTGTAAATATTTTGTAATACGTACAAAACTGGACATAAAGTCAGCTTTGAGGTTCAGAGGGCAAATGCCATTTCATCTAAAAAATCCCCTTGGATATATTCCAATTCAGTGTGTACCAGATGGTAATCTGATTCAGTGAGGCTGATTTACAAAAGCCAGAGGAGATTATCAAAACGCTCTAAACACGTTTTTTATTAAAAAAATAATAATAATAAAATAAAGTGCAGGGGGCAAACTTTTTATGGAGGTCCACTGATCTGGTGATCATACGATGATGTGCCCTCAATTATAAAGCCAACAAAATCACAAACCTTCAAACCTGACCATCTGTTCTGTTTTGGTGGTTGGATTATTAGTAGACAAGACAAAGGAATTGGGATCAATGTTTAAGGCAGGTCTATTTAGTACCAATGCTAATTCCTGAGCATATGGTCACAATTATGTGAGAAATAGAAGATGGATAGATGGAGAAACATTGTATTAAGAGTCACTTTAGACACATTATTAGACTGAGAATGATTGAATACTATTGCTGGGATCTATAGCATTCTACTCACAGTCAATATACCACGTCTGGATGTACATCGAATTAGTGATGGTATACAACATAGATAAGACAACATTGAATGAAAATGCATGTTAGAAAGAGACTCTATGAAATCGGAATTATTGTAATTAAGTCGTGTATTGTATATGAAAAATAGTCATTGAGAATCATTAACCAAAAACAAACAAAAAAAACATTTCCAAATAAAAATTGTACAGTGTTAATTGATGTCTATTGAGTGATTGCCTAATTAATGTATTAATTATGATTTTGTTTCAGACAATGTTTTTTCCTCTATAATTACAACTACTATAATTGTCACGTGTAGCTTACAGAGAGAGAGAAAGAGAGAGAGAAAGAGAGAGAGAACGAGAGAGTCATTGGAAACTTTGAGTGTTACCCTAACATAAAATGTAATAAAACAATGTTGAGTTTGAATTGACACACACAATAAAGGGATACATAATTCTTTATTGTATACTTGCATTAGGGACAGTTTCCCACTAGGCAGAACTGTTTCACATTCTGTCTGAGGTGTATGTATTTAATACAGAAAAGTGTAATCAGTTCAAAGTAATGAATGGGTTGTGAGTGTGTGTGTGTGTCTGTCTGACACCGTGTTTCAAATATACAGCATATGCTTTGTTTCTTTAAACTAAAAACGACGAACCAAGGTGGTAGATCTATACCAATGCAAGTATGGTGTGCAGCAATAAGTGGACATATCTAAAATAAATGCATAGTACTGGTACCGCTGTGTCTTTTGGGATAAATACAGCGCACCAAAAGCCCTTTATCTCATGGTTATTGCAGAGTGGATTTGAGGAAGAGCCGGCATTAGTGTCCTGTTGTGCTGTTCTGCTCAATATCACACAAACACACATTCACACACTGTGGGACAAAAGGGAGCGAAGAGACACAGACATTCATTCCTCTGACACATCATTCGTAAACGTAAAAAAAAAAAAAAAAAAAAAAGAAGGGAGCAGAGTGAATCCTTGCTCCGAACCTCCAATCCAAAACACTCGTACTGATTTGACAACCACACTTTCCATATTGCTCAAATGTGTCAGTCATAAAATAAGGAAAAGATAATACAGTTGATGTTTATCTGTAATAAAATGTGATTTGCAATAGATCATGGTTATACACTAATGGACCCCTTAGATTGTAAGTAGATTACACAAGACACAAGCACTAAATCAAAACAAAAAAAAACATGAACAAAGGTGATAATGCACTAATCAAAGTAGGTAACAGAAAATGTATTGTGGTACGTCCAGAAATAAGTTAATAAAAAAGATTGCGGTTTATTGCTTTGTATTGTATTTAGAGTTGATTCCTGACTGTAAAAGACACAAGCATTAAAGAAGTTGTTTTACAAATATCTAGAAATAATAGAATATGTGCCTTTTTAAAATTTTGGGTCATTTTTCAAAATTATTCATGTGTTGGATCTTATTGGACCATTTAAACTAAACAATCCCAATTTCTATCATAACCTACACGAGAGTATTGTCATCAATTAGAAATTTTGAACTGTGGATATGCCTGTATTGCAAAAGGTTATGAATAATTTTGGACAAGGAACATGCTGCCAAAATGTCAGGAAAAAATAAAAATATAAAACAGCAAAAACAATGATTATGTTGAAGTAATACATCTTAGCACAACATATTACAGTCTTTTACCACTTCCTTGTGTCACATCAAGTGAAAAGGTACTCATTCACGCAGTCCAAATTTACATGAATCAAATTTTCACCACGGTATGGATAATTACTATTGCACCACTAGGTGGCAGGGCACCACAACACATTGTGAAGATTTGCCACCGATACACAAAAACACACGAACACACAACATCCTGGGTGAGTGGCCTGCATTGAGTATTATTATCAGTTTGAGTTTGCTACATCAGAACGCAAAGTCTGTTGATATGAGAGTTGCACAGCGCTGGAATAGCAAATGGAAAACTAAATTAAGTCCGTGAATGCGTCTGCGTGTGTGACTCCTCACTGAGTAAATGTCATATCGACTATTAATATTGGACTTTGACAACCACTTGTGCCTCAGATAGGGGCCAACAGCTGTCCTCTGATAAGTGATATAACATTAATCCAAGTAACACAAACACACACAGTCACACAGGCTGAAATCAAGTTGAAGCACAGCACGCTTTTCTAGATTGTTGTTGTTCAAGATTAGAAGAAGTTCAAGCACAAACTATTCCTGACAGAACTGAATTCATCAGCCTCCCTCACCTTTAATAGAGACAAATAACCACATGCTGTGCTGTGTGTTTGCGTGGCCAATCGGGAAGTTGGATTGTAAATGCATTGCCCCATTGAGAGTCCATTTAGAGCACATTGTTGTGTATTTCACTTTCATGTGACACAGCGGATGCCTCATCTTGCAACCAGTTGGTGGAAAATTAGAAGTAATGGTGATACAGTTGAACACTGTGTAAGATTGATGTAAGGGGGCGGATGGGGGATTCCCAGAGCGAACGTCCTAAATAAACGATGGGCCAACTAGATGTATTTACCGAGGCCTCCGCGGGGACCTTGAGGAAGACAACTGCCTTGGCAAAAACAAGGTGAATTTTTAAAGGGGTGTTGGTGAAATGCTTTGAGAAAGTGGAATTCAGTTGCTATTAGAGATACCCATAGAAGAGAAGAAAAAAAAAAAAAAAAAAAAAAAAAAAACAGTCTTTCAGCTGAGAACAAAATAAAGTGCTGTATTCTAAGAAATATATTCCTGCAAAACAGTACAGCACATATTGTAGCATACTATAGCAATCAACAGTTTAGTCAATGATTTATAACAAAATCAAGAAAATAATTACATACAGTAAGAAAAAAAAAATCAAAGTGGTTCCCTCCTATTATCAACCCATCTTTCCATGTCCATCCATCCATCCATTTTCTGTACCGCTTATCCTCATTAGGGTTGCGGGAGTGCTGGAGCCTATCCCAGCTATCTTCGGGCGAGAGGCTTTCCATGTCCTCTCAGTAAATTTAGTAATTAGTGGATGGCAGAGATTTGATTTTGGAGTCGACTGTCATTAAGTCTGAGCCTCCTTACAATGTAGAGTACTGATTGCTTTAAAGGGGACATATTACGGAAAATAGACCTTTACTGGCTTGTATGAGAATTGCTAATAATTGTAATATCTGGAGTGGCTGTCCACCCATCAAGTGTGAATTTATGCAACCAAGTAACTCCATTTCTGAAACTGTGTCTGCATGCGAAAGGGATGTTCTGCACCTCCACCCCACTGTTACATAACAGTGAGGTCGATATTGTGCCAAAGAAAAAAGGTAAGCAGAGGTGCACTGCACCACACACCCTTCCCTCATTTAAAGTGCCTCTCGTTAAACCCAGATAAAGTTCAAATGTTCTAGTAGGCTTTTCTGACAACCAAAAGGAACATACAATGCTGTATTTCTCACTCTCACTTTTGTGCTTGACAGCGATAATTCCGTAATTCTCATCACAAATTTACCGTTGACATATACACCACAACCATATGTCTCAAATAAATTAAAATGATTACTGCCTTGTCATGGTGATCTTGAATCACATACTTCCCCCTTCCAGACACTTCAGATATTCGATCTACAACACACATTTTTGCACAAATGACACAGCTTAGACTTCCATGTGATCCTGACAAAGGTTTACAGCAGGTTAAAACAGTAGTACTAGTAGTTAGTATATTTTTGATTAATTTGGCCGTACTAACTTCTGACCATTCCTATTCTTAATGGCCATCTTGGATTTAAAGTAAAACACAGAACCTTCTTATTAGAGCTAATGAAAACGTGTTTCCACACATTTCATTGGTACTGGACATTACGAATCGTGTGGGGCAACAGACTAAGACTAGCCTTACAAAAATGCACCAAACGACACACTTCAGTGTTGCATGGTTGTGACGCTACAGTTTGAGCTAGGGAGCAAACCCCTTAGTCCCTGAGACGACACGGATCAATAGTCACACGATCTACATGCGCCGACGAAAGACGGCCAAGTAAAACTGTGGTGTCAAACACATACAGCAGAACAACCCACACGGCTCATGTCACATACACTCCTATTAACAGAGGAAATGTCAGCGCTGCACACATGGAAAGCCCCACAAATTCAGTCCGCCACACCTTTCAAGAGAAGCCTCAATTTTGTGGAACTTGTGACATGCACCTGTAGTCTGTGATTCATTACACTTTTTGGGTTGTAATATTTTTTTTTTTTTCTTTTTGACACCTTGACTGGGCATTTACTGGGGATGGTGGTCGTCAGCCAATCGGCAACAGACAAACCATTCGCACTCACAGTCACACCTATGGGCAAATTAGAGTCTCCAATAATCCTAATGTGCATGCTTTTGGAAAATGGGAAGGGAAAAAAACCACGCAAGCACAGGGAGAACATGCAAACTCCACACAGGACACTTTAACTATGATGTGAAGTTGTTTACAAATGTCACAAAACATTCACTATCCGAGCAGGATTTTCTTGGGAGTTATTGAAAAGGACGTTATTATCCATACTGAGAAACTCTTTATTTAAAGCACAGGTGTCAAACTCAAGACCCGGGGGCCAGATCTGGCCCACCACATCATTTGATGTGGCCCGCAAAAGCAAATCATCTGCGTCAATGTCCACGATTACAGCTAAAAGCTTTACCAAAATGTTAAATTGTCATATTTAATAAATAGCAATGCTGAGATTTTGCAAGCATTATTTGTTACCAACCAGGATAAGCGGTGTTGAAAATGGATGGGACAGAAACACCTTTTAGATTCACTTCAAAAATAGTGGAACAAACCCATTATCCTTGTACTCTGACTCCAAAACTAGTTGTCCTTCAATTTGTTGTGTTTATGTAATAATATGATGAGATGATTAAACATTTTTCTGGTTTCACAGTCATTACGGCCCGCGACAAAAATGAATTTGACACCCTGATTTAAAGAGACTCGATGAGTGAAAAGGCCTTCATACGTCATGCCAGCAAGCATCTTTATCCCCTTGATATGTTCCATTGTGTACAGCTTTAATTATCAACCACAGGCCATTGAATAAACCCAACATAGCACCTGGCAGAGACACAGTACACACCATTTACCCTATTGTATGAACTAAATACACTATAAATATATAGCAAGTCCTGGTGTGGGTGAAGTGCTGCAATGGAACACCGTTATTATATTATCATTCATGGTGTGTGCTTTTTATCATCATTGGACTAATGAAGCGTAGATCCATAATGCTCAATGTGAAATTTTCAGAACAAATGTGATTTTTCTTAAACTGTGACCAGGGGCATTGGTATATTCAACTGCAAAGCGAATAAAGGCTTTTATACAGGTATTTGAGAGGAGGCCTTTATTTGTACAAATGCCTATGTTAGGTTTTCAAGCAGCAGACGCCAAGCTTTCAACTTCCCAAAGTTTGCTCCTGGGAGTATGTGTTGGGGGGTGGGGGGGTGGGGTGGAGGTGAGTCAGTTGAGCTTATTTGATTGGGAAATATGTAGGTTGTATATCATCAAATAACAGCGCAGTCGATAAACAGGTAGACGGCAGGACTTAGGGTATTTGCATAGAATGCAGCCAACAAGCAAATGCAATTATCCCAACATGTAGTGAATGTACCTTCAAGAATTCATACGTTTACTACAGGTGTCATAACTTAAATAACAAATTTTACTAACAGGTAATCGCTTTCTATTTTTCTTTGTGATTGTTCCACAGTGTGTATTATAAACTCGGATGCTGTGTTGCCCTCCTCACCATCTCTCTCCCACTGCCTCCCTACTGGTTTGGATAAGGTTACGTAACATCTCAAAATCTCCCCAGTGTTTCTGTCGAGACAAGCAAAGAAAGCTAGGAAGTGTGTGTGTTGGTCTCTCTCTGCTTAAGATCAACCTGTATCGCCGTCTTAAAGTCATGTTTGTATAACTATGTACGTTGCACGTGGGGGATACGTTACACATCCACACGCAATAGGAGAAAATCTGTAACATAGAGTGGCTGAATGGCCGTGTTCTCTGGCAAAGCGCCGTAAGCGAATGGCCAAGGCAGCTAGCTGTTAGCCACTAGCTGCTAACGCCAGCGACTGCTGGGAGAACAGCTATTGCAAGTCAACGCATCCGCCATTAGCTGACCGCTGTATTGCTTGTCGTTGCTGAATATACCAACTCTATCAGGTTTTGTCAGTAAATACAATGAGCTGAAAGAAATGATACATGTCATATTCTCGTGACTCAAAATGGCGGCAGCCGTAGGTGAGTAGATGCATTGTTTTAAACTTATTTTATTTTAGAATAAATGCTTTGTAGATTTAAGTAAACAGCATCAAGTAAAGAAGATATGCGCATTTAGAATATAACAGTACGTTTTGACGTCTAGGGTTTACGAGGGTTTACCCCTCACTAGCCTGCACTCATCAGTGCTTCAGTTTGTTAGGTGCAATATCACTTCATGATACAACACTGCATTACTGCAACTTTCCTGACTTTGTGGCTTATTTTGAGTCATTCTGTATTTTGTATACTGG
Organism: Phycodurus eques; assembly: GCF_024500275.1. Lineage (NCBI taxonomy): Eukaryota > Metazoa > Chordata > Actinopteri > Syngnathiformes > Syngnathidae > Phycodurus > Phycodurus eques. Next base: position 8,453,997 of record NC_084545.1, read on the forward strand.
TAATACAAGATGGCAGTTATCATTACTATCTACCCCACCCAGGTGTGTCAAATTCATTGTAGGTTAGGGGCCACATCCAGCCTAATATGACATCAAACCACTAACTATCACACCATAGTTAATGTCAGAATACATTTTCCCTTTGTTTTAATGCAAAACAAGTACATTTGGAAAATGTGTAGATTTGTCTTTTTTTTTTATTATTTTACAAAACAACCTCAATTTCTTCTAAGGTTTTTGCTTCAGTTTGTCACATACATGTACGTATTAACTGATCAGGGTCACTATTTTGAATACTGAAAAATACAGTATTGCACTTTGAAATTAAACCACTTTATGAATACCTCAGAATTATTACCATTCGATTTTCGACATGAGCATAATAATTCTCAAAATTAACCTTATTCCCCACCACCACAATTTCTTGTGTATTTTTTCACTTTTACATTCATCCTTGCGCCTGCTTGTACCCTTTGGCGGGCCGTTTTTTGGCCCTGGAGCCGTATGTTTGACACCACTGACCCTATGTTGAAAACTCATGCTTGAGTAAGTGGGCCTTGCTGAAAAGCCTACCTCCTCAATATCTTGTTAAAAAAAACTCCAGTACTGGTAATTGTGTGGACTAAGTTATAGCTCCTTCACACTAACCAGAGAACACATTTTGTTTGTGGTGCCAGATCATTTAAAAACAGGTCTCAAAGTTGTTTTTTCTTGTGTGTCAAAGCAATAGTCATCACTCGTCAGTCTCTTAAAACGGAGCGCATGTGTGTTGTAGCCACGCAAGTGTATCACAAGCAAAACAACAACATTGGTGGAGTACATTTACTACACATCAACTATGACCAGCAGAGATGAATCAGATAAACGCGTACAATTTTAATCCAACAGCATACAACATACAAGGGCATTCAAAATACTTTAGTCTAGTGCATAAGCCAATGATAATGAGCAGTTGGGGCACATTTATGTACTGTTTCTGTACCGTTGTGGTATGACCTCGCAAACGATTGACCCAGAATGAATATTTTAGCATTTTCTCTCTGTCATTTGGCAGGACTGTGTTGTTTTCTTTTCTGAAAAGCAAAGCCTGTTCTTACTAGGTTGTTGTGTGAATATTCAGATTGGTTGCCTGCTATGTAACACGAAACAATTACACAACAAACTTACAAATGTGTTCCTTGTACACAGCATTACAGTAATTAGAAAAACTAAATCATGTTTACTGTCCCTTGATATTCATAAGAAACATCTGCTCGACAGTTTTTTGCGTCCGTTTCCCCCATTTGGGAGTGATAATGCATTAATACGAAAGACCCAAATCCAAAGTTATACCTCTGCATACATCTGTGGTTTCCTGGGTGTTCAATTCCTAACCGGACATTTTAAAACACATAGTAAACTGTCACTGGTTCTGGTTCTTTATTGCGGTCTGTCACCAGGCATAGTTTTATAGGCTGTCTGATAGATACCATAATGTAACAACAAGAGCCTGAAGCTCAGATGCTCCAGCTGTTATGTTCCATACACTCAGATGAATGCTTACTCACACAAATCCTTGGCACCCACATCCTAAAGCTCTTCTTTGCTCTTTCCTCATCTTCTTCTATGACTGTTCTTCTATGACCCTGTTTTGCGGCGGGGCTCTGTCCCTATGCCCCGCGAATAGAGGAGCAGTGTATATGGGTTGTAGGACATTTATTGATAGATATTATTGAGTAAATTATCTGCATTAAATATATAGTAAAATACATCATCCCCACATATCTCGAGCCTGGAATCATGCGAGTATATTTTACTCTCCTTTTCATTCATAACCATGATCCATAACTAATACAGCATGACTCAACATATCAAGTTCTCAAAGTGAAAAATGTGTTTTAATTATCATTATCAGTTACCGCACCCAGCCTCGGTAATATAATGAATAGTACACCTTCTGTGGGCAGCCTGACATGAAGCTGTAAGATCTACGCATCAGGTGATTTATGGACAAACAAGAATCATGAACACTAATACGCATTAAGGCTCTCAGTTAGATTATAGGGAGTTATCCACATGGGTCCCTAATCATCTGACTTGTTTCCTCTTTGGATTTTTCTACATCACCTCATGAACGGCTTCAAATTGTGGTTAATGTCACTATTCTATTCTTGGAGCCTCTAAAACAAGTAACAGCTGCGGTAGATCACAGCCTGGCACAAGCGTGAACTAGCATGACTTTCAGTCAGCGCAACCTGTAGCCTGAAAGAGTATTCACAGCGTAAGCAGTATGTGATGATGGGGTAGAGGGTGGGAGGCTGGTTGTGAGAATGAGTTATTTAGTGTGTGATTGGACACTTCTGATCGTGTGAATGGGATTGTCAGTGAATCAGATGTTATATTGAGTATACTGGAAACTCAACAGTTAGTCGGCAAAAGGGGGATAATTTGGACGTCAACTAACATTTTGGAAAAATAGGCCCCAAAAGTCAATATAAAAACAATGCTCGTGAGACTTCAAATCAGTGAACAATATGGGCCTGTTCTAAAAATAGCTCGCCAGTGATGGGACATTGTGATTTCCTACGAATGTGATAGAAGTGATCATTTGAAAATGTAAACAGTTGCAGAGATATATAAAAAATAAAGTGCTGTATATTGACATTTATTTGATTCCTACCTTGTTAAGTCATTGTTGATAATTATCGTGAAAATTCATTAACATGATTGTGTTCACATATCATTCATTAAAAGAATAACATAAAAGTCATTTAAGCAAATTAGTTATTTCAGAAGTGTGTATAAAACTGGGAGCCTTCTAGATTAATCAGTGCCCAAGAAAGCGCTCAGTTTGAAAAATATATTATATGTACAATAATAATATATAATAATTTGGGGCCCTTCGGCTCGGCCACACATCTTGGTGCCAAGGAACAATGTTGAAGTGAGATGAGGAGCTTCATTCAGACAAAATATTTTGTCTGAATGATTACAATTATAAACCCTTTTAGTGTGGCGGATTTTCATCATGGTCCCTATCCCCCGTGAAAAGCAGGGTAAGATTGTTTCTAAATTAGAACAATCTGGAATCCAACCTGTGTAAACGAATGGATTGTGTTCAACTATAGAGGCTCCTGTGGGGCTTAAATATACATGAGCCTGCGAAATGTCATTCATTAGTCTACCGGCAGGGTACTGGCCAACTACATGCTAGATTATGTTGTCTTCAAAATAGTTACCAACAGTAAAGGATATCTGATCACCTAACACACACACACTCACTCACACAGAGCAATTCAATACAGCGACAGGTAGGCTAAAATATTTAAGAGGCTCATGCTCATGTTTGAACAGACATATTTTTGGTTGTTAAATTGTATTTGCACAATTGTGCCAGAATGTGTTGAATGTGAGACAGACGTTTCCAACAGAGACCATGTGGAAAATCGCTACACCCTCACTCCAAAGCATCTGCATTTGTCCTTATTTCCAAGCATATTGTTGAAGCAAATGTAACAAGGATTAATGCAAAACCACCAGTCGCAACATTAAGTAAATCGGATCAGATAGGGGACCTTCACAAACGTGACACTGTTCGAGAGTTTACACACACACAGTTTTTCATATCAAATTGAGCTCAGCAGTTTTGTACTGCATAAAAAAACAGTTATGACATTTGCGCTCCACATAACCTGGAAATGTGGAAAATGTGAGAACAAAACATCCTTCCTTTTTCTTCTTCTGTGGGGTCTATTGGGGGTTAGCAAACCACCTTAATGGTGCATTACCGCCACTAACTGATATTGTCATTTCACTGCAAGGAAACCACTGTGCATTGATAATGGCTGGATGTAATGGAATTTGCTGGTACCATCTAGTAGGAGGGTCCGAAGCTCAATTGTATCTCAAATCTTTGGTCGTATCTCTAAAAAAAAAAAAAAAAAAAAAAAAGACCACGCGATGGCTTGTACACCACTGTGCTTTGAAGTAATATTGTCCATATCACAAACCTTTATTAGCAAACATCTTTAAAGGATGATGTCACAGAAATTTGGGCTAAGAGGTCCAAAGAAACTGGTAATATTTTTGAGATTTTAGAGAAAGGAGCTTCAGGACAGAAATCAGAGAAACATACTGGTACATCCTGAATCTCAAGAAAATGTTCAGGATAGACCAAAGCTACAAAAAGAAGAAACAGTGCTGAAGTCTTCAGTCTTAGCTCCCTTGGTCATCAAAATGAGCACAATTGTCTTTGTGCTAATAAAAAGACAAGTTTTATGCTTCACTGTATTTTGTGCTTCAAAGCGTTAGACGACTACACACAAGTCTCTGATGATACCATCTGCAATGAAGTGAAGCATCTGTCTCGCCTGCTCATTGAGCTCATAGTATTTGTGCATATTGGTTTTACATTACACAACAATAGATACAATCAGTACCACAAGGAACATGACACAAACAAGGTACAGGTGCATGCGCTGTAGTTTAGCATTTTAGTGGGCATAATAAAAAACCTCAGAGGAGAACAGAGTACACATACTGTCTACAGTCAAATGCCCAGGGAATGCATGCACAATGAAGCATGGGGCACACACATTCTAAATCATTCCTGTGCTGCCAAGCATAGGTACCGCTGGAAAATAATCCAATGGAAAAAAACTCCACAGTCCCTCAGCGTGGAAAATTGACTGTCAAAAACAAATATAATATACAGCATGGTTTGTGCCTTTCCTTTAATGGCACATTTCCTAAAGGAAAGTTTAAACTGTCAGGACTCTGACATATCCCCTATCTGCATTTCTTGCAAACTGTCATCACAATGTAATGCATTTGTCTAGGTAATATACATTCACACAGTGCATGTCAGGCGACACGGTGGACGACTGGTTAGAGCGTCTGCCTCACAGTTATGAGGACTGGGGTTCAATCCCCACCCCCGCCTGTGTGGAGTTTGCATGTTCTCCCGTGCCTGCGTGGGTTTTCTCCGGGCACTCCGGTTTCCTCCCAAAAACATGCATGGTAGGTTAATTGAAGACTCTAAATTGCCCGTAGGTGTGAATGTGAGTGCGAACGTTTGTTTATTTATATGTGCCCAGCGATTGGCTGGCAACCAGTTCAGGGTGTACCCCGCCTCCTGCCCGATGATGGCTGGGATAGGCTCCAGCACTCCTGCGACCCTTGTGAGGATAAGCACTCAGAAAATGGATGGATGGATAGTGTATGTCATGGAAACATGGATAGACTGTACATGTTTTCACTGACGCTCGAGTGTGCTATTCAGTTCTTACATACTCCAAAATGGACAAACCTTCACAAATATTTTGAACTGTTGTTTTGGTGGTAATGGTGGAAATCTTGAAACTTTGAAATGGTGCATGATATAAACGTGATTATTTTTCAGGGCACAGTGGTAACAATGTTCAAGAGGGAGCTTGAAACACACGTTCCCGCAGAAACATGTACTGTACCTGTTGGTCATCCTAGTAAAATAGAATGTCAGATTGTTCGTTAGTAAATGTTTTTATCTGAAAACGAGTGATCTAAATCATAGAAAAAATACAAATTCCATTTGCACAGAAACATTAATTAAGAATTAATCATCCAAGTGTTAGTGTCAGCTCTTCATACATTTTGAAAGTTCATAATTTGACAGAGACAATTACTTTGAGAATATTCTTGGGCCCGGGTCAATTTTCTCCTGGGACATACTGCATGCGCATGGAAAATGAACAGTATGCAAAGGGTTGAAACAAGCAGTACAGGTGGCTCGATTTGGATGATTTTAGTTAGTATAACCTGTCTCATTAAAATACCTCAGTATGTGAAGTAGCAGGTGGATTTCAACAAACGTTTAAACATCAAAAAAGCCAGCAGGTGGTATTACAGCTTCCATTACAGATGCAACATGAGAGGAAGGCGATGGCACTGATCTCGCTTTTGCTCTCCCCCCCCCCCCAACCAAACAGGCGACTTTGCTGTCATCAACAAAGTGTTATGGAATGTAGTGTTAATGAGAGCGTGGCTGACTGCTTTCAGTGGTCTCATGATGAAAGCGATGGAGCTTGGTGACCTCAACATGACCTCTTGAAGACATCTCCCATTGACTGCGTCTACAAATAAGTAGCCACCAGTTTAGGGCTGCAACTAACAATTATTTTAATAATACATCAATCTGTTGATATTTCTTATTTTTATTTTTGATTAATCAGTTAAGGAAAAAAATACATTTTTAAGTTGCCATCCCGTTATCCAAAAACAGGACATTAATTCAAAATGACATAAACGGATTATGATTCAGTTATTGGTTTGGTCTGTAACATGTCAGAAAACGACAAACATGTTGATCACTGTTTTCCAAAGTAAAAGCAGATGTGTGCAAAGGTCTAATTTTGATTAAATACGAGGATAATCAGTCTGCTTTCATGGAGGACTACAAAAATCTTTACTATTGAAAGGTCGAAATTCCGAGGATTTGGACAATTTTATGTTAAGCAATGTTTCCAAATAAAGACCGGTAATGAATTATCAAAATAGCTGTTGGTTAATTTGATCGATTAATTGTTGCACCTCTACACCAGTTGCTCCGCAAAAGATAATTATTCAAATATATGTATTCACAGAGAGATGTACTTTTCTTTCAACTGCAGCCCAGGTATTACTTTTAGACTCTGACCAGAATGAGACAGTCAACTCTTAAAACCACATCAGACTTGACGAGGTCTACAGTAATGTAGTAAAGAAAAGAAGCTGCTAATGCCAGTGGAAGAATATATCTCTCCTGCTACGATGGGGAGGGAAAAGGCCAATATGAGGTGAAGTCTTCATGAAGCTCAGGCGCACTGCAATTAAACAATTATCGCAATGTCAATGATAGTGCTACAGGCTATCACACTCACACTATCCCTCAGTATATGCAGAGAGACCAATTTAATCGGAGCAATTACAGGCTCATGGCAACGTTAAGATGAGATGCGGTCACGGTCCTGCTCCTCGAGGCCTCCTTTTTTCATTCTGTTCATTCCATCCCCCGACTTGGGCGAGCTATTAGTTTTTCTCTCTTTTACAGTGTAGTGCATCACTCCCAGTATTCCACTTTTCTTTTTACAGTTTTAAACAACATAAAACCCTTCTCTGTTGCTGCAATATTGGATTTCATTTCATCTGTTTTCTGCTTGTTGTATTCATTCCTCAGGGATACAAATGCAAAACACATACCTATCTTTTTCAAAAATCGATGTTCTATGTACTTTGTTGTACTGTACAAAAAACATTATTTAATTGAGATGCACTTGGACCTATGGCAAAATGTTTCTCAATATACATACTGTAAGAGCTACACAACCATGGATAGGGTATCCATGATTGGCGTGATCATTTTATTACATAACTTAATGTTCCATGATCCTTTAAGTTTCTGTAATCCCTCAATACAACCTAATAAAAAGACATTGAATTAAAAAATACTACATAGAAGTAGGAATTATTTGAGTTTACCAGCATATGAAAAGCACGAGTGATAAAAAAAAAAGTGTTGGGCTGTGCTGTTCTGAAAGGCCTCCTCAAGCAGTTGAGTATGCTTTGCTTAACGTATGTGTCCTGATGCTTGGCCCAGACTGGTTTGGTTCCTAGTGATGACCCGGCTTTCCCTCTGAAACCTCAATTACTTAAATCAAACAGCTCATTGGCCTGCTTGACTGAGCCGGTCTCATTCTGTCACTTGCTGCATCTTTTACCAGGAACCCGATACACAGTGCTAGATAAGGTGACAACTTGTGGTTCTTCTTCCGTCATTGTCCTTTATTCTTTCGTCTTTCACTTGCCCTTCACAACATTTCTTCTGCGTCACATCTTTTTTTTTTTTTTTCCAAACTACCACATATGTTTTATCTCCTTTTCATATGGCCCCCTCATAGCCCTTACTTTCTTTGCTCCTCGTTCCAGCCATGGTTGCTTTGAAACTGAAACTGCTTTGAAAAAAGAAGATGATAAATGTGGCCTGCCGATGGAAAGGACAATGGAACCAAAACTGAATGCCTCTAAGTTTGTACAATTTAGATTTTTAGGGAAAAAATGCACCACTTAAGTCATACAAAAAGGATACTGTCATGAATCTCATAATGTAAATTGAGATGTGTTTTGGTTTTTCACATGACTTTTTGTGACAGTTTTTCCAAAGGAAAGCCAAAGACAAGAACAAGAAGCATTTAGAGCAGAAGAAGTTGTGATGTGAAGAAAACCTAGCATTTCGACCATGTCCCCGGTCGGCACAATGGATAGTAGACAGTTGGCTAGGTGCTGAAGTTAATGTTACTTATTTTATAACCTTGTACATTATTCTTTGTGGTTCACTTTTTAGTTTTTGTGATTGTAAATGTTTTTTAAAAAAAATAAAACATTTTAAATAAAAAAATCTACCTCATCGATCATTCATTATCATATAAGAGAACATTTGTACTAATCACAAAAAGTTAAGGTTATTCAGATTTAGAGGTAAATTATCAGGATGAATCCAAGATGCCCTATAACGTATAAGTTGTGCAAAAAGTACTGAAACAATAAACGGGTGGACGTGCATTGAAATTGTTAGAGAAGGTCAAATCAAGTTCACCTGCGAATGTTATAGAGCATTTTAGGCTCATTGTGAAATTTCACCGCAAAGCCAAACAAAAATAGCTTTTTTTGTGAGTAGTGTAATTTAATGTTAAAACATTTTAATATTACAGTGGTTAACATAGTTTTACACTGGTATGACTATTAGAATGTTAAAATGCTACTTGAAATGACATGCATGTTTAATAAAGGTTTTGTGATAGCAACAGCTTTCATTTCCATTGTTTGCCAGCGTGGGTTCAGTTCCCACTCAGTGATGGTGTGAATGTGAGTGCGAATTGTTTTCCATGTCTATATGTGCCCTGTGACTGACTGGCGACCAGTTCAGGGTGTAGTCCACCTTTCGCCCGAAGTCGGCTGGGATTGGCTCCAGCGCCCCGCGACCCTAACTGGGATAAGTGGTGCTGAAAATGGATGGATGGATGCTTGCCATGAAAAAAAAAAAAAAAAAGAAACTGAAATCTGAACAAATTGGAGGTCAACTAGTCTCGGAATATATTTTATGGTACCCTTAAAGGTTCCACACTAACATTTTATTTTACTTTCAAGACACCATTTTGTCTCTGGCGCTGGTGAAAATGGTCATCCTATTTTGCTATGTGAATAATAATATATCTCCTTGAAAAAGTCAGGCTGATTAAGGATTAGAAACGCTGTGCTTGTATTGTGTTTGACTTGTTGGTGGCATACAGACATGTTGGGTGGAAATTTGTGTCAGACATGCTGTCGGCAGCTGGCCTACATAATAATGGGGAGAATTACACAGCCATTTTCACACAATACTGACTGAGTATAATTAGACGGTCTTGCTTGTGCACTTAAATAATAACCCCTTCCTTCGTATTCGGTCATTTATATTGCTATTTACATCTCTGGTGAGCACAAATGTAGAGGTATTGCTTTTTTTCTTTGCTGGTTCATTAGCAGAATTAAGCAGAAATAATATAAGTGATTTATATGCCATATTAAATTGCTCTTTTCCCATTTGATTTATGATAGAACACTTCCAATTTGCCATTGCCCAAGAATGCGAATGGTAGAGTCCTATTCCTCTCTTTTTCCATGAACCTGAAAGTAACCTGCTGCTTAAGACACAGCCAGACAAGAAAACAGAAATGGCTTGGCCCATGTGGTAGAGTGGAAAGTCATGGGGAAAAGTATTGCTGAGCACAATAACCCTTCTGAATATGAGTCTGAATATCCTGCTCTTGCTCCTAATGCCGTGTCAGCACTGTGTGAATGCTTTTTTGACTGTCCTTGAGTGGTAAAATACAGTATTTCAACACTGTTACACACTGTTTGAATGACTGAATGAATTAAGTGACATTGTCAGGCATTTTTAAAGCGAGAAGGTAAGAAATACACTCGTGGGCTTTTCTGGCTGAGCGATTTATTGCATCGACTCCAGTCTGTCATTTACTGTAAGTACCTTCGTTCCAGATACACACTGTTATGCAATCTTACCTGGTAATTAGCTTCTTTGATTTTCAGTGCATGTAAGCTACAGTATATAAAATATACAGTATATAAAATTTAGCGGGGTAACTGACTGTATTTTTAACCCATTTTTCGTTTCTTTCCACTGCACCATTCATTAAGCTGAAATTAATTATTATTATTATTTTTAATGGTGATTATCAACCAGTCAGTTATCTGATCACTAAAATTGATGACACCTGGAGACATGAATTGGTTAGTACAAAAAAACAAAAAACTAAAATTATTTTAATGTGGATTAGCAACCAGAAACAAAAATGGCCATCTTCTACCTGGCTGTGTTTTTGCAGGAATGGGAGAGAAGGAAAGCACAATAACAGCACAACACAAAGTGACTGTGCACATATTTACTGCGTTTGGACATCCTGGGGTTCACGGTCATTATGAATTTAATAAAGATACTCTCCTTCATGGTTTGAGGCCTTTTCAAAATTTAAAGTGTGCTTTATCTTTTTCATGGATTTCAATGGCATTCAAAAGTCTTGGGAAAACTCCATGTTCCATGATTTTCAGCCAGCCGAAATAAATGAGATCGTAGCAAAGTCTGCCTCCAAAGTCAATAAATCATGCCTCTTTGATAAGGCCGCCTTCATTCACCACTTACGTGTGCTGGGTGTGTCCAGGATGGGCGAACGGGCGTAAATGAAAAGTGCTCAAGTCCAGACAACAGACAGGGATTGAGATACACTATCAGTGTCAATGCTCAAAGCAATCTGGCAATCATATGAAAAGCTCTGGTCTTTTTTGGACATGAGCCAGTAAAGGTCATAAGTCACCAGCATGAAATGGCCCAGATAATGGTGACTCTATTGCAAAGATGCAACTTGACCCTCTTGACTTGGGCTGGATGGAGTCAAGGAATTTTGCGACGAGCTCATCTTGCAGCCTACGCTCCACATTGAGTGATAGGCCCGGGAGTGTGTGCATACACCATTTATGTCAGCATTAGTCGAGTGAGCAATCCCTGTGTCATCATCCCTCGCTGGTTTAAGTAAGATGGCAGTGCCGACCCGGTGCCTGCTTGACAGAGGCCTAAGTTGGCACCTGTCAATCAGTGGGCAGCCAAGTGCGACGCCCTCCATTAGCCTGGCTGACAGTGTGGACCCAGGGTATCACTCAGTCCCTTGCTTCAGCAACTTTTTGACCCCAAGAGCACATGCATGAACACTTGAACGCAAACACACACACCTAAGCTACGGGCTGTTAACTTCGGAAAGTAGTGACCTAGAGTTGCACCTCGGACCATCATCATGACATCTTGGAAAGAACCTTTAAGGGCTACGGTTAATTCATGTGGTGGTAGCCAGGTTCAAGTCATCTCATTGATTCGTCCTGGCCGTACTTCAATGATGAACAGGGCAAATATTAATCTGAGACCTTATGGACCCTGAAACCATGCCAATGCCTTGGCTTTTCTTCCAAAGCCTTCTACATTCCCCGGCAGAACCTTTCTGTCTGTCCATGTTCTGAATAGATTTTATCATTTTAGGTTGAAACTGTTAGCTTTTAGTGGCTCTAAATAAAGACCTGTGAAGTGATGCAAAGCTCCCATTAGCCTGGTACATCCAGTATTATTGTTGCAGAGGTCATTTCAGATCAATATTTGCTCTCTCAGAATTTATGGTGCCACTGTGCCGAGGCCAGGCCTACTCATGTAGGGCTGACACAAGTAAAATCCCACTTATCTCCCAGAATCAATTCATTTCATGAGCCAGTAAACACCTTGACATCAGGATTTGACAACACACATTGAGGCTCCTTGCCTGACTGAGCCACTTAAATGGCCCAGAGCACTTAAACACGTCAGAGAAGCAAGTCAATCATGATCTTTTAATTTATGGGGAAACAAGGGGTCCCGCTTTAAATCTGAAGAGATTTAAATTAAGGTACCGAAGCAGCTACAGATCACTCACGCAAACATAATGTGTTTTAATTTACAAGCGTGTAGCCACGTGTAGCTAATCTGTTTTCAATTAATGCTGAGGTAGATGCTAAATGGAATCAGTTGTTACAGTTGTAGAATTATACAAATCTTTGTGCTCAACATTGCTCAGATGAACATTAAGTACGGGGATCATAGCATGTATGATACCTCCTTGAGTAAATGATATCTCCACACTTTTGAGCTAGCCCTGATAACTGCCACTGTCACTGGAAAACAAACAATTTTTCAAGTATTTTTTTATTACATGCATATTGACTTCTATAGTAATTCGTACATCCTCACTCCAACAATACATGGACTTTGCGCACTTGTTTATTTAGTGTGTTTAGCATTTGATTTAATGTGGCAACTCAAGCATGCATTTATTGTGTGCGCGTGTGTATGTGTGTACACAGACACGTGCGTTCCATTGTGTTATCAATGGAAATGTGTTAATGAGTGTTTACTTCACAGTTGATTGGACAATCAGGGTCCACACTGTTAATCTTCTCTCTCTGTTAAATGTATTGACGCAACGCTGGCGATGTGCTTTGGCATGCTCCGTACACAGCTATTCACACTTTGCAAGATTTTGTAGATAACGATTTCTTTAAAAATGTCATCTGCATTGGTTGTAATTAACAGCATTTTTTTTTTTTTTACGTTTAACATTGAAAGACAGGATATTGTGCATAGGGCTTTTTTTTTTACATTTTCCCCCAATTCTTCAAATTGCATGGACCCTTATGTCAAAATCCAGACACATGCTGGTGCTGGCTGTCTATGAATATGTACAATTTGGACCTACTCCAAAATGGGATTATTAGGCTTCGGCATAGGTCTGCACACTCCCGAGCGCCATTCAACATTAGTATGCAATGCTAATACTACTACAACAGCTATTTAAGATCCATCTGTCCATCCATCCATCCACCAATGTTCTAAACCACTTGTTCTCATTAGGGTCGTAGGTGAGGTAGAGCCCATCCCAACTGAATCTGGGCAAGAGTACACCCATGACTGGTCACTATCACCTGTGAAACATTCATTCACACTCACATACTATGGACAATTTAGATTCTCCAATTAACCAAACATGCATGTTTTGTTTAATGTTTCGAGGAAGCCGGCATGCCCAGAGGTAGCAAACCAATTCCATGCCTGAGCTGAGATTTGACCCAAGAATCTTTTGACTTTGATGCTAAACAATAAAAATGTTCAAGCAATAAGACTGATGTGTGTAAAGTGACACAGTGTGGTTGATCTTACTCGAAATCACATAAATGCTGCATCGATGTGTGAAACGATTCATGCCAGTGCAGACAAAAGGGGGTTATCACTGTCAATATTTTATTTCTTTTTTTGCTGCTCTGCCTCTTTTGCTGTATCTTCTATCTATCCAGAAGGTTATCACTGGACATTATACCGTTAAGCCCAGAGAGGCCTGGCCATTGCTACCCAAAGGCACTAAGTAAATGTCAAAATATGGATGGCTGAGATTTTATGGCTGCCGTTAAAATGAGAGTGTGCTTTAGGGAAAGCCTCTTGGTTACATTAATCTCTGCAAAGTTACAAGGATGAAGAATGTAAGGCTAAAACGGAAATTATACAAAGTAGGAAATAATGAAACACATAAATGCATTTAAGACTGGTATCCAAGCGGTAAAAAACATTTTAACATGCTGGAAATGTATCTTACTAATCAAGTAAAACAGGAGATTGGTCTTCCAATCAAAGCAAAAGGCCTGAGAGTTTAAAAGGTGGAAATTTCCCAAGAGACAGCGGTGGTCGAATCCAATTTCCCTCAAGATTAACAGACCATTTACCTAAATTATCACTCAAGAAGACAGTCGTGATGAGAACATCTTATGTTTTCATATGACAGTTGAATAAAGACACTCTCCAGCAGGTTGGCATTTCCTATGTGTATGTAACTTATGTGGCTCAAGCAAAGAAGACCCATTGTCTTGTAATAAAATCAGCATTTATGTACAGTATCATTCTTACCTTAAAATTTAAACTTCAAAGTTATTTACTTTAAAATGAAGAATAAAAAAAAAATAGTGCCTCTTTTAGGCAATGGTAAAATATAATACTGGTGACCTAGCTTCGACACCTCTCATGCAAGTCTGGCATTCTTAAGTTTTATGCAGGGACCAGACATACGTTAATACATGATAAGATTACCCTACATTGTATAACCAGTGATTGGGGAGCTTTCTTGATAAACGTACGTTGTAGGTACTCATAAGAGGCAATTTTGGGCACTTTTGACACTGAAAGTCTGTATTGGTTCCGTCTTCTGTGTCCCGCTCGAACAGAGTAAACATCATTGGCCCAAGCACAGCTTGGAGAGCTTGGCACGATTGCTCATGCCCAAGCACATGCATGTCGACATCCTTCATCCAGTTAATTGAGATGTGACCTTTTAGAGAAAGCATTTTTCTCAATGAATGGAGTGCCAGTTTTTCTCTGATTGTGCCTGCTGACCCAAGTGCCAGAAAAGAAGGGAACCTCTTTTGAAAAACAACAGCTAAAAAATAGTAGACAACATTGACAAAGGAACGTCACATCCTTGAAGTGCCCCTTTCCTGATGATCTGTGAATGCAAATAACTGCATAACTAATTACTAAGAACTCATTAGCTCTCCACAAGTTCATCTTATGACACTTTTTCCCAAAACACCATCTTTTGGACCATTCAACATCGAGCCAACATAATACAGTGGTACAGAGACAGTCTATTGACACAGGATAGTCCTATGTGTGACTGCGAACTGTAATTAAGGGTAATCATGAGTGATACAAGTATTGACTCACATAGTAGTCTTACTAATTGTTTGTATGAACTGGGACAGAACCAATCATTCATTGGTGTTTCAATGGTAACGTGGAATAGACATTGTAGCATGAACAAAGAAAAAACACGAAGCACAGTACAATAGAAGAACACATGCTGACTGAGGTAATAAAATACAGAACGTTTTTAAAATCCCACCTGGACACTCTTTTAAATAGAGGTCACATTGACCAGTACGAAAAACTCAAAGGCATACACACAGATTCCTGCATAAATTGGTCATAAAATGTGATCTAAACTCAGTTACATTAGACACAGTTTGCTGAAATTAATACCACACGGTTTGTTTTTATTGGACACACAATGTAAACATTCACAGTGTCGTGTGTAAAATCTTCGTGAACCCCGAGGCTAATTACATTTCCAAGAGCTAATCTTTGTCTGGAGTCAGCCAACCTACAGTGCATAGAAAAGGTCTTTACTTGGTAGTCTGCACCCCCCTATTAAAATGCCAGGTTTTGTGATGTAAAATAAATGAGATAAATAAAATAAATGATTGCAAAACGTTTTTCCACCATTCATGTGAGCAATAATCAGGACAACTCAATAGAAAAGAAAAAAAAATACAAAGAAAAATATTTTTGATAGGGTAACTAAAATTATACGCCCTGGGGATGGCGCTGTTCAAAATAAACCAATCAAATCTGAGGTCCAGATGTTTTTCTGCCCAGAGGCATGAAATCAGATCAATTGAATTTCTTGAACTTATCTACGTCACTAGCGAAGATCTCTGCATACCTCTCTGCTCCGAGCCAGCGCTGTCAACATAACAAACATGTGCTTTCACAGGTGGGTCTTCTACATGGAAGCAACCAATCAGAGGAAAGGGGGCAGTCTTAGCCAAATGATGGGTTGAGGTTATTGCTGCCAATAGAGGCTCAAAATTTTTTAAATCTACATTTCTCACCCTGCACTGTAATATTTACCTGTTGGAGTCAATAAAATCTTGTAAAATATAATTGTTTCTGTGGTATTAGTTTAAGAAAACTGTGTTTGTCTATTGTTGTGACTTATATGAAAGTCAGATTGCATTGTATGATCAATTAATGCAGAAATCCTGGTGACTCCAAAGGTTCACATACTTTTTCTTGCAACTGTACATGAGCATAAAGACAAGCAACAGGACCATTTATAACATGATTGATGCATACTGTTCATCGACTTTCACAGGCACTTTTTTTTGTTCGCCCCCTTATACACTGCACAACTAACGATGCCCAATGAGAAATGAAATCGGCCCAATAGTAAGTGTGAATTGGTGTATGCCTGCCTTTAGGGTAAGTGATTAAGGCGCAGCGTTTT
This sequence comes from Phycodurus eques, assembly GCF_024500275.1. Taxonomy (NCBI): domain Eukaryota; kingdom Metazoa; phylum Chordata; class Actinopteri; order Syngnathiformes; family Syngnathidae; genus Phycodurus; species Phycodurus eques. The sequence goes on from NC_084545.1 coordinate 8,470,169, forward strand.
CAGTGCCGGCACTTTCATCATCCTTGTTTTGTATTGCAAAGCTAGAAGAGAAGTAAACACTTTGACAGAAAACTAAATCCATACGGTGTTGTGTATGATGTGATTCATACAATCTGTGAACTACGGTTTGCAGCCCCGAGCAAAAGATTGGGGACAATAAAGGCAACAGACTGCAAGTGCTAAAAAAATGGCAATTACCATTTATCACCACCTTTCTGTGTGCCAAGACACTGTATTAATATCAGGTGTAAAGTGAATTTCAGGATACTGACTGACCATTTTAGGGGCAGTTCTGTATGATAGCAGCTTGGTAATATCAGCTAGAGAGTGCACCAAACTGCAAAGCAATAACTTATATACGTGACAGCTGTGGGGTAGACAGTGTCCTTTTTCAAAGCAATTGAAAATAGTTTGCAGAGATTAAAATCTGAAGTGCAGAGAGCACTTGGAGGAGCCGTTAGATAAAATATAACTGTACTTCAAGTCAAAACATTGATCTGTCCTTGGCAGCCTCTATAGAGAAGAGCACTTCAACCTACAAATTTCAACCTGCCAATTTGTCTCACACAGACCAGGTGAGAGCGAGCATGCCATTATGCAAATAAATCACAATCCTAATTACAATGCAATTTATTTACTGCAGAGTAGGATAGTCCATCATTTGCATAATAATGACAAAGGGTCTCCATAGGAATTGGCTTTAAGGGTTTGTAGTACTCACAATCGGGCAAAATATCGTAGATAAAAGATTTAAGAGTTCTTTCATACAAATCCACTGAATTGTACTGTGTCCCACAAAACAAGCTTCTTAGATCAATTGAACACATCCAGGGTGCACTGCACCTCTTGCCCTAAGCCAGCTGGGATAGGCTCAATTACCCCAACCCTAATGAGGAAAAGCAGTAAAATGGATGGTGTTATATTCAAAAGGGATTGATACCATTTTGGAAAAGAGCTCTTCTTAGAGACAGACCAAAATTTACACTGGCACCTATGGTCAATTTAAAAGTCATAAATTTAGCGAACATGTTTAAAATCTCTGTTGGAGCAACTATTCAATACTGGGTTTAATATTTGAAGACATTTTCTGACATACTTGATAACCTACACACGTAGGAAGTACAGTATTTTTTTTTTACTCATTTTTTAATGTATATTTATGATGGTGGTTTTTGTGCAGTAGTTTTATGAACATGCCTAAAAAAATATGTAACTCAACATAACTTCTCCTAACAACCTGGGCTAAACTTAGTCTTCCCCAAACCTCCAAAGATGATAGTCTCTCAGTCAAGATGTATCACTTCGGCATACTTCCTTGACACCAATTACTACTTTTTTATTAGCCAGGGACTTGGCGCCAACTTGTGGAATGTGAGGGTGTTACAGAAAGACCTAAGAGTTTTTCAGCAAAAAGCTGAGGGAAAAAAAAAACGTGAATAAGATGGGTTCATTCTACAGTTCATATCATAAACGAACCGTACATGGTCCTTCCTTGTGCCCTGCAGAGATAATCATGTTTTCAATATCAGCAAAATATATTAGGACAACAACAGCTGCAGCCTGTGAGCAAACAGCTCATTAAATCCGGATTGAAAATAAACATACATGTCACAGACACGCTCAACATTCAGGATAACTGCTCACCCAGCAAGCAGAAGTGTCTCATCATTTTTTTCTCACCTCTTCATGTGTTCTTTTCATACTGTATCATCTTTCAATACCATAAAGCCTACTAAAGGTTCAAAGGAGCTTTAGTAGAGTTACACTTTGGCAACTTTACACACTGGACGCTAAAAGCCGGAAGGGAACATTCAGCCTTAGTGGACAAAGGAAAAGCCACTTTAATGACTGAAATATTGGAGATAATTAAATCGCATGCAGCTCTCAAACTGTGTTTTTTTTTTCTTTCTGTGACCAATTATCCAGCAACAGGAAACTACGCTTGCTGTCCTCCAATTTCTTATATCCTTTTTTCGGCGCTCAGTGACATTTAGAAAATAAGGTTTAATGGGATTTTTAGAATAAGTGTATTCTCATTTTCTCTCTGTATCATTTCAAATGTGGTCTTCTGCCTGTGCTTTGGCATTTTCATTCAAATATTCTCAGAGAGCAAGAGACTAAAGAACAACACCTACTTACCTAGTCTCAAACTTTGGTTTACACAAAAAGACCAATGACTCACATTCCATTAGGCGCAAACAATGCAATGGAAAGTCAATTAAGTCAAAAACTATATAGTACTGTCCACGCACTGTAATCGCTCAATAGTAGTGAGGAAATCATTGTAAACACAGTTAATGCCGAAATGATTTATACCCTCACAAAATTCTGAGTGAGAGTAAATTTGTATTTATTGAAGGGGTATCTTTTGTCTCCAAATGACACAAGAAAGTGTCAACAACTTTAAAAAAGTTAAAATAAGAGGATTAAAAAAACGTGCCATTTTTATTGTTTTAGTTTGAAACGTATCCATTATATGTTAGTGAAGGTAAATTTGATCAACTCAAACTTTTGCACCATTAAAAGGATTAAAAACCGTGAATGAAAAAAACTTCTGTTTTGCCCCTTTGACCTGAGCAGATGTTGCATATTCACAATGAATAATAGACAGCAGCTAAGCCTTGTGCCACAGCCTCCCTCTCCCTATAACTTAAGGTGAATCATTGGACTGAATAGGGATGAGCTGTGCTTTGCTTGGCGGAAGCTGAAGGTGAAAGGCAGTCATCCCGAACTGTACAATTAAATCAGAGTGGCGACGTGAATTGGACGTAGCCTTTGGGAGCAGCAGATAAATGAGTGGGTGGCTGCTTCACAGGGATAAAAAGGACTTTATGGATTATGGAGGGCCGACCAGGCAAAGAACAGAGAGAGTCCTTCGGCCCAACTGAACCACCTTGGCCTCACCTTTAATGGACCTGTCAGACATGCCCGATTTGGAAAATGTCTTCTTTTGAGTCCACTTATCCTGCTCAGGGTGACGAGGAAGCAGCAGACACATTCTGGACTGATCATCATTTAATCGCAGGTCTGATGTATAGAGATAGAGATTCATTCACACTTCAATTATTTCTTCAATTAAGAGACCAACTGTGGAGGGAAGGAAGTGTACTCACAGAAGAAAATGCATGTACAAATTGGTTAGGTGAGTTTTATTGAGGGAAGAATAAATGAATGGTCAGAGTCCTATATTGAGGGTAATTGACATTTGAGAAAGCTTTCAAATATACACTTCTCAAATTTAAGGCAGAATTTCAACTGCAAATTCTGCTAAACCTTATTCTGAATTATGCTACTTTCACATTTTAACAGTGATGATGCTTTTGACTGACTACATATGAAATGGAAAACATTGGTCGAGTCTTAATAAAAATCAGCCACCACCTTGCTTTTCCACCAAGCTTGGCGCCTGCCCAGTTATGAAGGGAACAGACGATCCCTGAGCTGCTAGCCTTTCACAAATATCATATCGGCAAAAACACCCATCCGGGGTTGACTCAAGCAAAACAATGACAGACTTACTTGCAGGTAAGTCAATGTGACACGACTGTATTCTACTCAACAACTACGAAATCATGACATGTCTTCAAGAGACAACATGACCGTGAATCCCTTAACATATGAATTTTTTTTTTCTGTCTGCTCACTCTAAATTTCTCACTATTGCTTTCACTTTCACACACATCCCAAACTGGAGGGGCACACCCCCGCTGACCTCTCAGTGGACAGAATCAGAGCTATCCATTTCAAATGACTGGGAAATGTTAAAAGAATGGTTTGAAAATGATGCAGTGTTTATTCGTTAGTCCAACGGGGTCAGTTCCTCTTAACAAACCCTAAAGACCAAGTTGCTAATGAAGAGCCAACCTCAGAGTCAAAGGGAGCATAAGGGCCATGACTCATTACGGAAAGGGAGTGCCCTGATACACCTCTGATATTAAAGTTTAGCCACTCAGCAATATAACTAGAGCCGGTTTATGCTGTGTCTTTTATGCTGTCACTGCAATTACTGTACGTCCTCTGCAGAAAGAAATGCATCATGTATTAACTCTAATATTGTGATTCTTGAACCTTTGTTATGCGTTTTTGTTTCCTCAATGCAACAACTTTGAGTACATACAGCATCAGTCCATGGTTGTAGCAACCCAAAATGGCTGCAATATCAATGGACCGGCCCACTTATTATTGAAATGTTTGCAAGAATACTGTATGTGAACCCACTAGTTTAAACACAATATTCTGACTAATATTGCATTCGTGGAAAAAAGAATTTAACTGATAAATTCATCTATTTTCATTCATCTCAGGGCAGTACCGCTCTCAGCTGTCGACCAAAATGAATGTCACAACTGCTCTCGCACGTGCGCTGTGAACGTCACCTGACCAAACCCGGAAAACAGGTAGCAGATTCCCCGTGTATGCTGCAAACTAGCATGACTACAGGTTGATGACTTGATGGTTTGAACAAAATTTTAGCAAGATTGGGTTCAAAGATTCATATCAATCAGAATACTGTGTTTAGACTAGTGGTGACACATACAATGTATTCTTGAAAAAAATAATTGGGTTTAGTTCCCCTTAAATAAAATATATTTGGGGGGGAAATTAGCCTAAATAAATGCATGAAGCCGGTACTGTTGACCCCAACGTAACCCAAGTTCATAATTGTAGCTACAATGGCTTATGTAATGTAAAATAGAGAACATTTACAGATAATAATAATAGTGACAACTTTTATAAAGGGCAGGTGAGGCAATGCCCCAGCTGACCAGGCAAATGATGTTTTGGTGAAAAAAAGCCAGTGTTTTTTTTTATGCAGTAGTAATTCCACTGCAAAATGAACGTGACTGTATATGTAAACTTTTCATAATCTTTATTGTCTGTATTACTATTTCCTGAGTGTGTTTGTCTGATTTTGTCAGTGTTCCTGCTAACTGTCCCTGTTCTTTCCCTGCCCTGTGAGGCAGCAATGTCAACCGCTTCACTGTTGTTATGCATAAGACGATTGATGGTAACAATTCAAGTGAGAAAATAATCTATTGATATTTTAATGAGGTAACACTTTTGTGTGCCCTTGGAGTGATGTGAAAATAGAAAAGTGCAGTCCATTTTCTACTTAAGCATGTTACAGTATTTGGCTGGATGGCTTGTCATACATTTGAATTGATACATTCAGTAAAATTGCACAAGCTATCATTCCTTGCATGCTGTAGGACGTTTCCATTACCTAGGTTATCCTTGTTCGAGAGATAAGGTTTTAAGTGTTCTCCTGACCTCCTCTAAAACACACACAACTTACAGGCTCTCCCTGCGGAGGCCTCTGATAATGTCTTCAGGGGCATAAACACACATATTTTAACCCCCTCAGGCTCTGCATGTATATGTCCACCCCGTATCATATTCCATCATCTTGTGTGGTCCCCATTGTGGTCTCTCCACTCACAGCACTTATTTATCTACTTTATGACTCTCTGAATTTCCTTTTTTAAAGGCAACTAAAGTTCTTCTTTTTTTAATGCAGATTTGCTGAAACTGTCACTCAATAAAGTAGCCAGTGGATCAACAAGCCTCTGAGATTCAGAGTATCATCACACTAGATTTATATAAACAGAACAAAATCAGATGCTTCCAGTCACATCCAACAGTTTAGTTTTTTGTTTTGTTTTTGGGTTTTTTTCAGTGGGGAACCCCTGAAACAATTCACAATGTCAACCCACAACATTCAAGAGCATCAATTTCTACATTAAGATGACACGGATTGGGGCAAAAATTACTGATTGTCTCAGACAACAGCTATATCCTCAGTCATCGAGATGATACTGATGATGACTCACAGGAGAGATAAGTGGAGAACATTGGCGGGGAAAGAATGGTGATGGACCCAAAGGAGTCAATATATAGTGTACAGTAATTCACTCAATACCCAACTGATTCAATTATGGGCTGCCATTACAGCGTTAATCTACACCTGAGGAAAGCAATTTCAAATTTCACCTGAAGCAGGCCCTCACACTGCGAGGGGAAGGGAATGAAGGTGTCCTCAGGTTGCCAGCCAAAAATATAAAGGGACTATATATACTGTCGGTGGGGAAACCAACACTTCTCATACCTGACGCCCATAGTGTGTCCCGCGGTAAATCACTGAGCCAAATTCCACTGATGATGAGGTTATGCATTAACTTTTACCTTGTGTATCAGTGAGTAGACTCATTTATTATTCATACATTTTACACTTTTCTTGTGCATAGGTGGGTACACAAACCAGAATCAGAGATGACAATTTACATTTCTGGGTTGGTCTGGACAGCCGGACTTAGAAGACAGATAATTAACAGACATACTGACGCATATTTTTCGACATTGATTGCCAAAAACAAAAAGACATTCTTCTGCACCTGTGACTCAGCTTGATTCCAAGCAAAGTGGTCTACAAACGATTGACCTGAACATGCTCTCCTGGGTTATCAATTACAATGGCAAGAAAAACTAAAGCTCAATTCTTCTCTAGAGATTATTGGTAACACTATAAGACCGAACAGTCCCTAAAAACACTCCAATCTAAAGACAGGATCTCACTGGAAGTGAGGCAACTGCACTCCATGACACTCTAGCTGTCCACTGATTAAGTGATGGATGGCTGAGCAGAAGCAGTTGAATGATACAGATGAGAATTGTAATGGCTCTGACAGAGAGCCTGTGGAGCAAGCCTTTAAAGAAAGTGCAAAATGAATCCATCTCGGCATTCCACCCAGATTTTTGGCCTTGTGGGAAAAAAAACAACAACAAAAAGAACTGTCACTTTTGTCACCCCTACAATAGTCAAACCTTGCTATAGCTGTCGAACAAAAGACCAAAACTGATGAGAATTAAATTTCAGCTGGCGAGGTTGAGGAATTTCATTCCATTATACTGTGTCTCGACTGGACTGTAGACTGTGCTGTCAGAAGTACTTCCAGTATCTCTCTGACCAAATTGAGTGGATGGAAAGGGCAAAAGCTGTCAGTGGATGACAGGCAGTAAGGTTTCAATCGCGTCTTTGCTCTCTTTACATCGGCTTTTGATTTGTGAGCACCTTTACATGTGCTGCCATAGAAAGCAATCAATGACCACTTGACCCCTCTCATAGCTGAGGCAGCATATGAAGAATGGTCGTTTAAGTTGCTTTCAGGGAAGGGTCACTGTACCTATTTGAAGCATAATGCATGGTTAGGCTGAGGCAGCTGCTCGCAAAGTCCATTAACTCGGAGACCTCAGAGCGACTGTCGGAGTTGCATTTTCACGGAGACTGTTCACCTTGACTGTGATGTACTTTGTATTCAAAATTGAGAAGGAGCTGGGATGTGAAATCCCGTGAGTAAAAATATCTGCCTTTCCTGACAAAATTACTCATTGTAAAGCATGTTTGGTACTTGGTACTGATGCTTACGATTTCAGATTTGACAAAAAATGAACAGAGTGACACTTTTTAAACACACCAAAAGGCCTTAGCAGTTAACTTTAGGGAAGAAAAGCTTACAAGACCCTTATAAGTACCTCTTACTCTTACCAATTCCTTTATTTTGGGGCTGCTGAGTTCATGTTCATAGCCTTTTATATAACAAAAAGTCAACTGTTTTATCTGTTTACTCAGTTAAAAAATAGAAATTGTTGTGTTATAATTAGTAAATAAAACATTGTGATGGTTTACTGAGACATTCCCTGGTTCTGCATCATTTACAATTCCAAGGTAATAGCAGTTTTTACACCGCTCAAATCGTATGTCTCATTGATAAAAAAGAAATCAGTCCATGTTTCTACAGAGACAGGCTTGGCTCCCACCACGCAGGGCCTGAGGGATACCGTACTTAACATCACCGACTGCTACGAAGCTGCCAGATGTGTGCGTCTGCAGCTTGCCAGGTTTATTTTGAAACATGAGGTTTAGAGTGAGAAGTAAGACAACTGCAGAAGTAAATTGTACCGCAAAAAAGCTGCTCTTGGCTTATTAAATAAACATTTATCCATGCATACATATTCTGTGCAGTTAATCGGGTCAAGGGAGCCAGTTTGAGTCTTTCCCAGTTGCATTTATGTGAGAGATGGGGTATACTATGGACTGTTCACTTGTCAATCACAGGGATGACAGACAACCATTTACACCTTCGGGCAATATAATCTTTAACTGAATTTATATGTATGTATGTATGTTTTTAGAGAGTTGGATAAAGCAGAGAACCCATGCTAGGACGTGGAGAACATGTAAATGCTACACACCATGCCAGCGCGTTAAAGTATGCAAGCGTGATTTTTTTCTTCACTTGTTTTTGCCAATGGTAAAAATATTTAATGTAGTTAATTACATATGCATGAAGAGTGTGGCTTACGCAAGTTAGGGATTGCCACTGTTTTACTGCTCAATGAAGATTCCATTCTGGGAAAGGCTGTAAAGGGGTTGTAAAAGTTAGAGAGCTGGCTCCTGCACAGGTGAGTTTCTTTTGTTAGGAACAGATGTCAAGGAAGGTCAGCGAGTTTCCACCCCACTGACAAAGGATGAGGCAACATCAAAACAGGTTCACTGATGCAAGGAGACAAGATAAAGATCTTCAGACTTCTCCAGCTGTCAAACCTACTGTTACACACTCTCAAAACCACTACTTCTAAAAAAAAATTTTTGGTATTGTTATTTTAATCAATAAATCCACAACAAGTAGCAGTTGCAGTAAAACTTGAAAAATATTTGTATACGGTCTCTCCATATCTCAGATTTTTACCATTATCACATGTGGGTCTGGAATTTACTGTATAGAGTTCCAGATGCAAATCTTTAATTGAGTAGCAAATATGTGTTGACTAAATTGACCAATAGATGATCAGAAATGTACTCATTAACAAGAGCAAACGACACACAACCAGACCAGCGCACCGAAATGTGTAAGACAAAAGTGCGAACACAACATCAGCGCTAAGAGTTACACTTTTCTTAAAACCCCACGTGCTCAAATCTCAACGTCAAACCCCACCAACTAAAATTGCTATGCTATTTTGCTCTTGTAACTGCAACTGCACTCACCCTGAAAACAAAACTGTATGGGTATTCCATAAAAAAGGGAGTTGGAACACAATTGTTACAGGTCTCTTCATCCAAAGCTGATTTAAAACCTACAGTGTATTTCAAAGTAGATATTAGCGACTGTAGAGCCAAAAGAGACATGAGCAGGGAACTTTGGCAGGAGTATGGAGAGCTAAAGTTTGCCTTTGTTTATGTGAATCTAAATGTTGTTGAGACAAATGATTTAACTCAGAATTTGTCCAAAAACCAGGTGAAAGAGAACTATTTTGAGCGGAGTGGAACACCACCAAGCCCCCACCAAGCTTTGATTAACTGGTGGTACCCCAAATACACTCTAATGATGCATGTGTGCTTTTGTATCTGTTGATAATTGAAGGGAGATAGCCATTGTACCAACAGTATGTGTCAGTACAATCTGGACAGGTAGTGTGTCATCATTGCACACAATTGTTTTGAAAATGGAGGCTGCAACACTATAATTAATTTCTGTTTCTGGAGGTTTTTTCTGCCAGCAGCAGTTGGCCTAATGACTGCTGAAGAACAATAATATCTATTAAATCCCATATTAAGTTTGCAAGCTGGTTTTGGGGCACAAATGATCATGATCCCCAAATTCTGCCGAGCAATAATTCAGATGCTAACGTGTGACTTGACCAAGAAAAAAATATACCTATGCTCTTAGTTAAATATTTTACTTCAGTTGCAAAGTTTTATCATGTATATTTATACATTTTGTTGCAAGAGAAAGTAAAATACGGTGAATACTCGAACACCTTAACTGGTAGCTCTGTTACAATATGGTATAATTTTCACCATCAAGTGCAACCAAAATTATAATTACAGCACACTTGTTGGACCTCTTAGAGAATACAAAAGGCCCTTTTGACTCGGTATCGTCATGGTGACTGTTGCCAGCACTGTAGCTGCTTCATTGTGAAGATCAGTGCTGCCTCAACCTTTCATTTGGCAGCATTCTGCAGAGAATGTGTTGTTTTAAGTTTTGCATTTATGATTAAAAATGTTCATGTTAGTTTCTGAATAATATCAGCCAATCCGTCTGTAAAATGCTCATCAGCAAAGTCATTAGAAACTAAGATGAAATGAGACATTGAGACTGAATGTCACTGGTTTAAAGATTCAATCTTTTCGGTTTCTCACTACATCCCGTACCCATTATTATCTATTTTTTTCCATTTGATCACTTACTCTTCTCGGTGTGGAGTACAAAGTCAATACAACCAAGTAACTTCAATTCCATCTTCACCTTACTCATTGTGACCTTTACTTGGAAATTCTCTCAATTAGCCTTTACTGTAGCTTTCAAGCCACTATGACCCACTCCTTTCCCAACATTCTGCTCATTATTCCTTGTTATATATATGAAATAACCTCTCAAATGTCTCCAATTCCTCCCTTTCTTTCTTTCTTATGCATGTTGGTGATGGGGTAAAGCGTGTTGTCACAAGCCATGTTATTAACTGAGTACAGCAGGTCAGTGTGATGTAAAATGCCTGTCTATTAATGCCTTAATTATCATTCTACATCAATCAATCAGTGTTAATGGTTTCAGTTCCTTTTTGAAAGGGTCTATTTTTCATATCGCTCATAACCACAGTTTAACATTTACTGAGAAAATGTAATGGGCATTTTAGTTTGGCTCATTGGTTTGTGGTGAGCCTGTATTAGAGCTTAGAGCTGCATGATTCACAGAGGTGCCATATTTGTTTTATGATACCCACTTGAGCAGTTTGCATCCATACATTTCCTACCAGTGAGGTTTAGTCTCTAATGTTACATCTATCAAACAGAGTCATTCTATAGACGCTGTATAAAAAAGTTTTCATTGCACACCAGAAAAAAAATAAACCACAACGCATCAAAAACACATTTTTCAATAATGTTATATTATATCCATCCATGCCTATCAACTTACAGTACCAGTAATGGAAACAGAAGGGGGATGATCTGTGATAGGAATCATGTTCCATGTCGAAAATATTAACACCATTGTTTTCATTTTTCTCTAAAGAGACAGGGCTCAGCAGAGCTGCAAGACAACCCCCCGTCATCTATCATCATTGCCTCCTGCTGTCTTTATTTGCTGAGCAAGAGGAGGGGTTGGTGAGTGGTGGGGCCGGGGGGTTCATAAAAAAATAAAAGAACACCATCATCACCCTGCAGGAGGGACAGATTGGAGGAGAGAGGAAGAGAGATGGCTGAGTCAGAGAGGAAGACGAGAGGGAGAAAATAAGTGTAAGAGGCTGCTGATGAATAAAAAGGAGAAGGCAGTCTTTTACTAGACGAACAGTGTGTGCGTGTGTATCCGTGCCAAGATAAGAACATACAGTACAGCAGGTACAGTATTAGGTCTAAGATGCAAATATTACATTTACGGTATATGATTATGACTTCATAAAATGTGGGATGGCCACACGGCACCCTGGTGCTGATGCCATATTGTTACTTGCAGTAACAGTAACACAATTAAACCATGTACTATGATGTGTTACTTTTTCAGTACCAAAGCAATGTAAGGCATTAATAATAGAGTGCATACTTTCACACATAGTTCGCTTAATCTGTGACATGTGGCTCTGTGTCGCTCTCTTCTTTTACTGGTAAAAAAGAATGTAAACAAGAGGATTGCTATATGGGATGAGTGATAATGAATAAATCAGCACAAATAAACACAAAATGGAGCATAACTGACATTCGTTAATAACAAATACCTGTAAGGACAATCAAGCAGGCTACAGTAATCCAGCAAATCGTCAAACGTACTTTAAAAGCACAACTAGAGCACTTAACAGGTGGTAACTGAAAATGTGCTTCACAGCAAGGGGGAAACGAACTCGAGTTTGATTGCAATGAACTAAAGTGTGCTACTGTAAAGGCACACTTTCTCACTGTTTCATTTTTCATTTGATTTACTTTATTTTGAAAAAGCCCAAAAATAGAAGACTGTGTCATTTGTCCATTGTTTCAGCCGTGTTTTTTTTTTTTTTGTAAAATGCCATCAAGTTCATACTTCATCATACTTCTGCAGAGTAAATCGTAATTAGGCATTGATTTTTTTTTTTTTTAACATACTATATTAACTATAATCCCTCAAACTAAATTCAAATTACATGCATTAACTGAGAATATATGTTTGTATTAGTATTACATTTTGGAAGTAATCTCCCCAACACTGGATACTTCCTTTGTAGTGGATTTTATACTTCCCTGAACATAGGGCGGGCTTTGCAATCCAATCAGTCCAGTGTATTGCCCTTGATGATTGTCTGTTTCCCAGATTGTATTAGTATTGGATAGCAAATGACTCAATGCTGGATGCTATTTCCCATCTTTCTCCAGACCACTAAAAATATGTAATACTCCATCCACATTGTGGAGTCAGAGTCATTTGGTACCCATAGTAACATTTGCCCATGTAACATTTGCACAACCAACATTGTCCCAGATTATCACACTACTCGTCACTTTGTACCGCATACACTCCTTGAAGTCTCAGCGCCCTTTGCACAATGGTCATTGCACCGGACTATTGCAATATTAGTCATTGGAACTGCTCTAAGTGCTAGAGGACTCTGCATCTTTTTGCACAATTGTTTTTTGTCAATGTCTTTATGTCTCCAAAGTGTTCTGTAAATTGACTGTCTGTTGTACTAGACCGGAGACCAATTCCTTGTGTGTTTTGGACATACTTGGCAAATAAAGATGATTCTGATTTTGATAGCATATGTATTTATTGCTGTCTTTAATGCAGACGGCAGAGAGGAAAAAAGGAAGCAAGAAGCCCAATAAAGTTCTTCCGAAGGACTACTTTTGCAAACATACAGCCGTGATCACACCCCTGTATAATGTTGTTTTGGGAGTTGTTTAATCTTTATAAGGTGTTAATTCAATTTCATTTAATAGCTTCAAATCTGGATCATTAAAGCAAGTAAGGTAAAGCCTTCAAGCTTGTCCTAGCAAGACAAATTATGTAAATGCCCTAAACAACACCTGGATTAATTATGGGTGGAGGTGGAAATTAGTTGGGCAAAAAAGGGCAAACCAAGACCCTTTAATTTCAAATAACTCAGTACAAATAAGTACTTTTTTTTGTTACTAAGTCTAAAAAAAAACAACTTTTTTTTAAAAAATATAAATGCACATTTCATTATAGTGTAGGACTGTGCAAAATACAGTAATACAGGCCAAATATTCATATATTATGGTGTTTCATGATGATCTATGTAGACTGCCATCCATCGTTCCACTGTCCTAAAACTTGGCAGTTTCACGGTGTGAACCACTACTTATTTTTCACTGAGTCAAATACATTTTTGGACATTTCCCAGACTTTTCTCACAAAGTTGGAACTGTAGATTAGTTTGCTTATTTTGTTCCTAAGCGAAATACATGTTGTTTTAATTGCAGCAATGGAAAAAATACAGAGTGCAGACATAGGAAATTTGACCATGAGACCACCATAGAAAAGAGCTCCCAGGAGTTCAGCATCTTTGCTCAAGGATACTCTGACATGACTGAGAGGAAGTCTGAATTCTAAAATTCACCTCCTGAGCCATCCTGCTTTCAATCTGATGTTTTTCTGGTTCATGATTTCAAGCATTCTTTATTTGTGGCATACTGTATAATGCTTCAATGATGCTGCCTTTCCACAGCCTAATACCAGTTTTGCTGGGCTTAATTCTCCTCACCTTGGTTCAAAACACAGTAGTATGTACTGCAGAGAGAAAAAGAAAAAAAGAAAAAAGTGAAAACTCTTATTTGAACCGCTGTCAGAACAAGACACACCAACAAATAACAGTAGAGGCGACTGAGGCGTTGCTGTATTAATTTTTCCGGAATGTGGCCGTTGGCATTGGTGAGGAAGCTAATTATGAAGAGGAGACTGAGGGCAAGCAAACGTTTAGTGCAAAGTGAAGACTGTGGACAACAATACTACAGCTAAGGCACAGCAACAATGAAGCTAACGTTAGCATGTGTGTCTTGTCTCACATTTTACTGTATCCTCAAATGTTACAATGTTACAGCATTGATTAATCTGCTCAACCAATTAGCAGCCAGCAATGGTTTAGATCACCTACAGTATATGGTTTTAGCTTTGCGTGCTTGGATGCCAGCAGGACCAGGTACTGTACCAGACACCAGGTAAGCTTATGGTACATGGCATTCCCAGTTGGTCGCCAATCAAAGTACTTACAGGCGAGACTTTGCTTAGCTTCCACGAACGCCAAAAATCGGGCGTTCCAAAATGGTATGGTCGGAAATGATGAATAATAATATATATTATGAATACCCGCTACCTACTCATTTGCCTTAGTTGTGGTCAGCTGGACTGAGAAAGTTGTTTACGGACATTCAGGACTCTTTCTGAGACTGTCGATCACAGAGCCCTGATTATCTGCCAATCTGCCACTTGGCAACGTATTGCTGGGGGCCATTTGGGCCCTGAAGTGATACAAACTGTGACGGGTGTCCCGTACTCAGCTGCAATCACATAGACAGCCTTGAGCCAGAGGTCCATTAGTTGAGTCCCAGGTCAGGGGTATTGTTTACAGTACTGTGCAGTCAGCTTTTTGCTGTCATGGACCTTTACACACACATACAAAAAGAAACAAGCACTTCCAGGCAAAACCATAACTTAGAATAATAGCGGAATAAACAACCCACTGCCTCCACATCCATCTTTTTCTGAAAAGACCATTGGGAATGAGTTAGGGTATGAAAAGGAAGGAGAGGAGAGAACATAAACGATGACAGGATGGAGCAATGAGTCGCAAGGTTTCATCAAAACACTCCAGACAAATTATATGAAAAGATGGAAATGTTTTCAACTTTTAAAGTAATCATCACGGACAGTAATTAACACTTTGGAAAGCTGTGCAATATCTCTGCACCATCACCACAAAATCCACAGACTGCACACTGTATGTTGCCTGGCAACATCAGAGCTTTTTAAAATAATCAGTGAAACATCAGCTTTCGACAGAGGCCTCTAAAGGCTACACTGAGGCAACCATATAACAAGTTACAAGCAGAATTGTGGAATATGTTGTTGTAGTAGAATTATTGTCTTTTATAATGTACACTAATAGCTAATCTTTCATGTAATCTGGGATTAAGTTTTTTTTTATTATTAAATTCTCATACACATTTTTTCATGAATACTGTATCAATGAATCTACAATTCAAGGTTATCCATAATTTTATTTTTACTAACATATTAGTCTTATCAGGCCTTTTTCGCAGCTGACGGGTACTTAGTTGAAATTTCAACTGTCAGATTCAGTAGGCGGCGGCACGGTGGGCGACTGGTTAGAGCGTCTGCCTCACAGTTTTGAGGACCGGGGTTCAATCCCCGGCCCCGCCTGTGTGGAGTTTGCATGTTTTCCCCGTCCCTGCGTGGGTTTTCTCCGGGCACTCCGGTTTCCTCCCACATCCCAAAAACACGCATGGTAGGTTAATTGAAAACTCTAAATTGCCCGTAGGTGTGAATGTGAGTGTGAATGGTTGTTTGTTTGTATGTGCCCTGCGATTGGCTGGCAACCAGTTCAGGGTGTACCCCGCCTCCTGCCCGATGATGGCTGGGATGGGCTCCAGCACGCCCGCAACCCTAGTGAGAAGAAGCGGCTCAGAATATGGATGCATGGATGGATGGATACATTCTCATACACATTTTTTCATGAATACTGTATCAATTAATCCACAATTCAGGGCTATCCATAATTTTATCTTTACTAAAAAGTACTAAAATATTCGTCTTATCAGGCCTTTTTCGCAGCTGAGGGGTACTGAGTTGAAATTTCAACTGTCAGATTCAGGAGGCGGCGGCACAGTGGGCGACTGGTTAGAGCGTCTGCCTCACAGTTCTGAGGACCGGGGTTCAATCCCCCGGCCCCGCCTGTGTGGAGTTTGCATGTTCTCCCCGTGCCTGTGTGGGTTTTCTCCGGGCACTCTGGTTTCCTCCCACATCCCAAAAACATGCATGGTAGGTTAATTGAAAACTCTAAATTGCCCGTAGGTGTGAATGTGAGTGCGAATGGTTGTTTGTTTATGTGTGCCGTGCGATTGGCAGGCGACCAGTTCAGGGTGTACCCCGCCTCCTGCCCGATGATAGCTGTGATGGGCTCCCGCGACCCTTGCGAGGATAAGTGGCTCAGAAAATGGATGGATGGAAGATTCAGGAGGAGCAGTGTGGTTTTAATCCTGATTGTGAAACACTGGACAAACTCTATACCGTCAGCACGGTCATGAAGGGTTCATGGGAGTTTGCCCCACCAGACATGTACATCTGCTTTGTGGACTTGGAGCGAACATTTGACTTCGCCAAGGCTGCCCTTTGTCATCGATTATATTCAAAACCTTTATTGACAAATTTCCTAGGGGCACCCGTGGAGTTGAGGGGTTCTGGTTTGGTGGCATCAGTATTGCGTCTCGGCTTTTTGCAGATGACGCGTTTCTGTTGGCTTCGTCAGGATGTGATCTTCCACTGTGACTGGAGCTGATTGCAAGCGATTGTGAAGCAGCTGAGATGAGAATCAGTACTTCCAAATTTGATACCACCTTAACAGGATTTCTGGGCTCCCGCAGAGATCAGTTGAAAAACTCAATCATCTGGGAAAGGCTTAGAGTCGAGCCACTTCTGAGCATCAAGAGGAGCGAGACGAGGAGCCTGTGTCATTTGGTTAGAATGCCTCCTGGATGTTTCTCTGGTACGGTATTCTGGGCATGTCTCACAGGAAGGAAGCCTGAGGATGCCTTGGGTTGGATAAAGTGGCTGGGACAGGGAAGCAACCCTTGAGACCTGACGACAGATGTGGAAAAAGATGGATTGAGGAACTCAAAATAAACCACAAAGTCATGAGTATTGCATCAGAAAGATGGCCCACATGAATGTTCTCAAGCACAGATGAGTGCAGCACAGTCTGAGCGGAGGGTAGCGAGGGTAACTGGCTCTGTGTGAACGTGCCCTCAGTTCTTACATAGAGATAGACACTCTGGACTGACCGCTAGTCAATCACAGGGCAATTGCGAGAAGCATTGAGTGTTAAATGAGCCCACGCCAGTTGCATGAAAGTTGTCTATGTGAACCACTACGCAACCAATGACCCAGCAGCTCTTTACTGGTCTTATTTATCGCTCCAACAAGCTTGGTGTAAGTCGGTCCACCTGCTCTCTCCAAGCCCTCCCCTTCACCGCAGGGCACCTCATGACAAATGGTAAAAATGATAGCACTTTGAAACGGAAGATCGGTGAACATTATGAATGACAGTCCTCTTCTTGTCCTTTTCTCTCCCAAACACACACACAAACAACCCTCGGTAAAGGTGGCATGCGTGTCTTGGAAAACTTTGAATTGGTTTCAAGTCATGTCTTTGCATAATGAGCTGCTAAGGCTGTTTCATGCCTTTAGGTGGAATAGATGGCTGAATGGAAAGAAACTGAAAGCTGAGCGCAGTCGGTCAGAATGTTCCACTGACGTGATGGGAAGGGGATGATGCTTGGGATAAGCAGTAGTAGCATTAGTATAACGGCACAAGCAGAAGAGGGAAAGAAGAAGAAAAAGTGAATGGGACAGAGTGGAAGCGGTTACACACACCAGGGGCTAGTAAGTAGAAGAATGGATGATTATGTTAAAGAGAGTCTAATAGCAGTAGACAGAAAGTGTGAGAATGATCTGAAATATAACTTCATAGTTGGAGACTAATATTTTTGATTCAGAGATAAACATGGGATTAACCCAAACTACGTCCCACAGTTTTGCTTGAAAATGACATGTATTATCAACTGGACACTGCATTTTTATCAAACATTGTGTGGAAATACTTGAAGATGAGCTGGAATGCCAAAGAAAGAAATATCACAGCATATCACAGAAAGCCTCCCCTAACAGCCATGAGATTGACAGGGGTTTATAGCCGAGTTGATCTGATTGGATGTTTAGTACGTGTCCTGCTCTAAAGATTGGGGTTTGAATCTTGGTTTCTGCCTTTCTGCTTTGAGTTTGCATCTTCTCCCTCTCACATGGGTTTTTATTCAACTTTCTCCCACATTCCAAAAACATGCATGTTCACTCAATTGAAGACAACATTGTTCACAGGTGTGAATCTGAGTGTGAATGGCTGTATGTGCTTTGTGTTTGGCTGGCCACCAATCCAGGGTGTACCCCATCTCTGGCCCAATGTCAGCTGGGATAGGCTCTGGCTTACCTGCAAGTCTCATGAGGATAAGCAATTTAAAAACTGAATGAATGGTTGGAAACAGTGGTGTTTAGTGAATTCAGCACCAAGGACAGCGTCAGAATAGACGATAATGAAGGCATCGGTGTGGTCAACTCCCAATTAAAGATATTCTGCAGATAAGTTTAGACCAATGGTTCACATTGTATTAACCGTAACCAATCCAATCATTCATATATACAATATAACTGGTATAATTAATAACACATTGTACACATTTATTTTTATAGTAAAAAGCTTTGTAGAATAAAACAAAGATTCTAAGTGTAGTGTAAAACATACTGTGTAAAGTAAATCCATATTATATTTCACAACAATTTCCACATTGTGTGACTACCAAGGTTTTGGGGCAAAAAGAGTGTACTTTTCAAAGCCAGAACTGACAAACTCGTCAAGTACAAAATGCCAAACAATGAGGTAGATAATGAGGACAACGGCTTGATGGTTCCTACTTAACCTCATAGTGATCATTCCCGCTCACTCATGATGATCTCAACAATGTGAATGAGGAGCCCACAGTTTATACAATTACTCGTCTCAACTCAAACGCACTGGCTTCAACAGCTGCAATTGATTTGCGCTGATACAAATTCAATTACATTGCTCACACAAAGGGTCCTGCTGCATTGGCAAAAGCTTCAGACCACCTGAGTAAACATTGAATTCAATTGCAATTAAATTCTGTATCAACCTGTATTTCCAACATAAGTGCATAATAACATAAAATGGTCAACCTGACATGGAAAATTGGTTAAAGTTGCTCTGCCCAGACACTTTGCGATGCTAAAAGTCTTTCAATTGTAAATGGACAACGTTATGTTGATCAGAACATTACCTTACTGACAAAAGTAATAAACAGAGGGGTACAAATACAAGGACACAGGCCGTCATTGTCAGCACACTTGTTGTGAAACCCTGAAAACGCAGGAGAGAACGCTTCGTCTACACAGATCACCTCAAACCTTAATTTAATGGGTGACACGATGAGTCGCTACAATCTCAATGAGGCTTTCACTGCAGCCCAGCATGGAAATGTTGGTAGTAAGGTCCGTCTCATTATGTGGAAAATCACTCGTGCCCCAATGATGTCATGACAGTCAAATGAGACCGCCGCGTCAGCTTTCAGCGCCACTTTAATGGTTGCGAGACAACTGGAAAGAACAGCACTTCAGAGACCACAGACTGAGCGGAGCAAATTGGACAGCTGGCTTTTCAAGTGTGTATCGAATGCTCTGTCAAGTTTTAATCAGCCAGTAAGAGGGTAGAAGAGCCATTTAAAAAAAAAATAATAATAAAAAATAAATAAATAAATAACACACTTACTTGGAGTCGTGTGAAAATTAGAGTAAACCCCTATTATTTATCGCGTGGGTAACATTCTAACATTCAGGTTCTTTGTCAATCCCAGTTAAACTTTACTGTAAAACTGACAGGTATTCACGATAGATACTTTATACATTTATGATAGATAAGTTACAATAAAGTAAAAAAAGGGAGTGAAAAAAAGCCTAAATGTCCAAGTTTGGTAGAGGAAGCCACTCTAACAATCTGCCAAATGGAGAACCAGATAAAAGCATCTGCTGCTTAGTCATTGATGGGTGGGACATCATTTGTATCAGATGAGGAATGAGCTGTAAAAAGGAAAGGAGAGCAATCACAAGGCAGAAGCCTGAGGCTCAGTCCTCAGCATTGACCACAACTGCTCAATGCCGCGTGCTGTCTGTGTGCCTTTTACTGCCGTGACACATCACCTTCATCCATCAGGCTATCGATACAACACAGCCAGGGAGAGGGTCTGGGGTCAATATTGTAATCTTTCCGTCTGTTGCAGTGTGCGCTGAGAGCTTTGAAACGCTGCTAGATCATGTTATAATTTGTCTTTTCTTCCAAAGACACGGAAAAGATACTGGGTAATACCAAAGCTCTTATAACAATATATTAACGTGGTTTGGAACTTTTGGAACCAGTGAATTAAAATAATTGACTTTTTAGAAAGGGCAAGGCTCGTATTTTGTGGAGCACAATAAGTATCGCAAAGACCAGCAAAAAACACGTCACATTGTTGTTTTCTTACCAACTTGGGGCAGAGGGCTATGCTGCCCCACACAGGAGAGACAGAAGTAGTACCACAGTATAATGGCAGATGTCCCATGAACTCCCTGCTTGTCACTTATGAGTACAAACGTAATCAAACAAAGCAACCACAATTTAGAGGTTGCACGTGACTTTTGATTACTTTCTGAAATGATATCCTTAGCGATGCTCAACTGTGCTTTATTATATGGTGTTGTCAGTTAAAAGCTATTTTGCTCATGTATGCTTTTAATCTTCTTTTTTTGTTTCTGTGGCCCTTACAGCTTCCTAATGGCCAATTAAAGGTGGTTGGGAATGACAGTCAGGAGAGATGAGGCAGCATCATTATTCACACAGGAGTAGATGAGACAGAGCAGCAGGCTGTTTTCAATGAGTGACTCAAACTAGGACCTCTGGGCTTCTTTGAAAAGTCAAATTTCGTAATATTTATATCACCTTTCCTTAACCGTTGCGGGAAATGTCATTGGATCAAGAAGAGAGGAAAAGAAGCTTGCTTTCGAACATAGGAACATACAGCACTGTTTAAAATGAATTTGACCCCAGACCCCAACAACAACAAAAAACCTTTTAGTTATGCATTTTTAATTTACAAAAACTAGCACGGTACTGTATAAAAACATAAAACATAAAAATGTAACGCAAAGAAATAAAAGTGTAAAAATGTACATCTGGACAAGCTAAGCCACAACTACAACAATGACAGGAGTGTTGGGTGTGTGCCTTTAGGGGGTGTGGCCTAGTGAGTAACATCAGGAACACAGCCAAGTAAATCTTTGTAGAAGCATCTGGACAGGAATTTTGCCCTACAAGCAGGTGTTCTCATTTTGTATTTGTATGTTTGAATGTATTACAAATGTATCTGTCTGTCTAAGATGGCTGCTGAGTAGCCAACAGCTGCAAAGAAGCAAACATACAAACCAACAATCATTACTTAAAACATCCTAGACTTTGCTGCAGCTTGCTACTGATTGATTTTCAATGAAAGAAGGCCAGATTTAGAAGGAACGATGGTACCAGTTAGAGTCTATTAAAGAGGTATGACCAGCACAGCAAAGTCATTGGCACTTGACAGACAGACAGTTTGAATTACACACTTAGCCACCGCAGCATCTGCCAATTGGAATTGGCCACGAGTGCGAGACAAATGGTGGGCATACGACGTGTTCATGAAGTGCAATTCAACATTCCGACATGAGTGGGTGAAAACATTGAAAGGGCAGAACCGCTCAGAGTCATCGTGAGTGACAGTGAAACAAAGACTAGAGAACCATGTTAAAAACTAACTCCAAGCTTCCAAGTCAAAGAACATTATTCCTATTGCCGAGTAGTAATGGCCGCTGTCATTGATGAATGACCCTTGACATGATTACCCGGCCCCTGGACTGCAGTGTGGAGCCATTATGCTGAAATCTCTTGGAAAGCTGGCAATAAGAATGAATGGAGACACTCTACACCCAATTAATTAAATTGGGTGACTTCTGAATTCTGCTCTTAACCACATGGAATCCAATATGTATGTCAAATATTTACATATTATTAATATTGGTATTATGTAAATATATAATATTTAGTAATATTATAATATTAATTAATATTACAAAGCCAGGCTGATGTGGTGGTGTACGCCAATGTGTAAAAATATCTTATCTTCTATTTTATCTTAATCCACTCCTGATCCGATGTTCGCATGTGCACACAAGTGCTGGGATTCCACAAAAACGCTTTTCGCTTATTCAAGCAGTTTTTAAGACTTTTCTACAGCACCTATTTGTTCCACAACAGTTAGCATTACAAAGTGAGTTGATTGACAAAAGTAAAGTGGCCCAAAATCAAATGTGTCAAACTATTAGCATATGTGATCATCAAGGAGACGTCGTCACTTTTTCGCAACACACCGGCAGAGAACTACATTACCCAAATGATCGTTACGTCGGTGTTTATTGATTGAAATGAAGTTAAGAACTTTTGTTTTCTTTCTACAATATTGCACTGTGTGAAATTGATTTATTGACCATTTAAGAATAGCTGTATCTTTACTTTGTTACTGCACCAAGAGGATTTGTATTTTATTTTATTTGAATTTGTCTTTTTAAGAGTATCTTTATTTTGTGCTGCATCCCTGAAATGCTTAACATAAAATGAGTGTATTTGTTTACTTGACCTGCTTCTCCAGACTTACAGCCATGTAAAAAAGGTATGCTGGGATACCTTTATTTGAATAATTTAAAAATTAAGACACTTGAAACAATTTGGGCGGCACGGTGGACGACTGGTTAGAGCGTCAGCCTCACAGTTCTGAGGACCGGGGTTCAATCCCCTGCCCCGCCTGTGTGGAGTTTGCATTTTCTCCCCGTGCCTGCGTGGGCTTTCTCCGGGCACTCCGGTTTCCTCCCACGTCCCAAAAACATGCATGGCAGGATCATTGAAAACTCTAAATTGCCCGTAGGTGTGAATGTGAGTGCGAATGGTTGTTTGTTTGTATGTGCCCTGCGATTGGCTGGCAACCAGTTCAGGGTGTACCCCGCCTCCTGCCCGACGATGGCTGGGATGGGCTCCAGCACGCCCGCGATCCTAGTGAGGAGAAGCGGCTCAGAAAATGGATGGATGGATGAAACAATTTGGATACACTCTCTTTTTTTTCTTCTCAATTATTGGATCAGGACTCTGTATCGGCAGATACTCAAAATCAAGGGACTCAGACGGGTGCAAAAACTGTCATCAGTACATCCCTAATTGTATCAATTTTGACTGACCATAGTCAGAACAAAGTTTAACCAATGACAAATAAGGCACACTGTAGATGTGTAGATGCTTTTAATCATTCTCCTATTTCTCTCTATTATGAAATCACATTGTTTGTGTCTTGAAGAGGTTCTCACAACAAGAGCTAATGTATATTTGAAACGTAATTCCCCCTTCTGACTTTTCAAGCAATTGCAACTACTGTACCAAAAACTAAAGCAGGAAAGTATTTTAACTTCTCATTGCCTGGTGTGAACCCCCCCCCCTCCTCCCCCACCCCAATTAGATGTTTAATATTGCATGGACTCAAGCAGCTTGTTTGTGTGTTCACGCCTCCAGGCCCCGACTTTAATTAATGATAATCTTGTACTGAGAAGCAACAAGCTGATGGGCAACATTTTATTGTTCCGTCTTTTTCTTTTTAGGCAATTTTCTCTCCAGTTTTCAGCACGCACTTGCTGCCTTGTGATTCTCATGCACGATTACCCACATCAAACACTTTTCTCTGTATGAAGGCGAGTAGCTGTCAGCCTAAAGATTGTATTTACAGGACATATCAACACAAACTCTAGAGACAAAAATATGCCATTTTTTTGTGTGAGACTGTACTGAGATCCCGGTGTTGTGCATGTAATCAGGACACGTTCTAATTCACAGTAATTGTATTATCTGATGCAGTTTGAAAGAGGAAATGAGACTTTATTGTGGGTGCTGAGATAAAGCCGCATTCTACTGTAAAGACCTTAGTCTGTTCGGGTCCCGTCTGGTTTGGAGAGGACCTGAACAGACCCCCTAACTTTCCCTGTGTTTACCCAATATATCGTCAAATATAAATACAATTATGGGACATGTATATCTGCTAGGTAAACAACGCAAAAGAGTAGCATCAGACAAGAAAAAAAAAATGGAAAACTGGACATTTCGAGACAATGAAGGAAAAAATTACCATCGACAAAAGGCATTCCAAAGAAATAAATGATTTGAGGATGATAATGTCTGTTAATATGTCACAATATATTATAGCAATGTCCAGATAAAATATAAATCTTATCCAGTAGGGTTTGTGCGAAGTATGATAGAAATCTTGGATGCTTGAATAGTGCTAAGATCAGTGAAACTTCCAGGTGGTAATTTCTGCATTTTTGCTGCCTACTATTCTGGCCATGATATTGACTTTGAATTATTTGCGGGAAAAGTACAATATTTTAGAATAAATAAATGTTTGGGCCTTGAAGACTAATACCATCTACTTAGAAAGAGCCACATATTTTGATTGATTCTTGCAGCATTTGCACAATAAGACTAAAAGGTTAAGAAAAATGGCAAAAAAGTGGGGGCATTTTAGTGGAAGCTACAGTCTGATTACAATACCTGACAGGTCAGATTTGTTTGCATGCAAAAATATTTTTGTCATGGGAAATGATGGAGGTAGAGCTCTCTTCCAGGATCAAATTGACAGTATAGTTTGTTTATGGTAGAGGCAATTTATAAAAATTAGGGTTCGACCAGTGTTGGTAATTTCGTAGATGGGCGGAGGCTGGCGGATCTGAGAGTGGACGTTTACAGCCAACTTCAGTCACCGCCAATCAAAGCAGCTCCTCTCATTCCCTTTAAAATGTGGTGCAATTGAGTCTCAACGGAGACTTTGATTATATGTGCGGAAAAGGACGATTTGTAATCGCAGTGATCCGTGAGTGATTGGTGCATTGTCACTGCTCTGGCCATGGGAGGCTATGTGAGTGGGTACCCTCATTAAATACAGAATGAGCTGGTCATAACCGCTGGCGACCTTTGTGATTAAGGACTATACAAATAAACTTGACTTGACCTGACTTAAATGTATCCGCGGCTCTCAGTATCTTTCTGTCTCCACCCTGTTCAAATTCACCAAAATAGCATTAGACCGGCAGTCGACCCTGCACCAGGACTTTGACGTGGTCTAACAGGCGTAGGTTTTGATCAACTTTCTGCCACCAAATTGTCACTCTGCCAGGCACATCTCCCATTACTCTCCCTCTACTGTGACGGAACGCCCAGCTTGGGAGTGGACCGGTCTGCCAAATTAGCAAACATGCGCAGCTAGCCTTGTGCTTGCAAGTAAATCAGGATCCGCCGGCATTTGCGCCATGCCACAGATGCACTGCCTACGAATACAGAGCCTTCAGTCTTCAATAGTAAATAAGGAATTGAGCAATTCTTTACATTCACATCTGTTTGTTGTCACTTAAAACACGGCGTAAACAACGAAGCAGGCAGTGTGTGTTAAACCCGAAAGTGAAGCAGAGCAGTGGAGGACAGAACGGAACATAGATTCAATTCAATTAAATAATGGAGGAGTGATAATGGTCTCACTAATGAGAAACAGAACTGCCATTAGGACCTGCCTGACAATTTGCAGCAGCTGGAAAAAAAAAAGAAAAAGAAAAAAGAACTAAGCACAAATGTACATAAATAGCTCTGCTGTCAGCAATGCTCACACCAACACTTGTGAATTATTCTGCCTCATCTGCAACTACACAAAAAGGCTCTCCTTCTTATCTTCCCAGCTGTACATTTGTATATACTGTACTACAGTATACTTGGGTGTGGTTGCCCAAATTGCTTGGTCCTATGAGAATGGATATTATAATCACATTTCAGTACAGACCACAGACTTTGTAATGTGATTACAAGTATGTCAACATGGTGCCTCCTCATGACACTGCTTCAGCAGAAACCACACTGGGCTAAGGCAAGGTCAACAGTCGGTCCTTGTCTTCCTTTGTCATCCTGCTGCTCTCCTGTCATCCTATTGGCTGGATGCATTTACAGCCTCTTCCCAGGATGCATTAGGTGCTACACAGCACGCACGCATGCACACACACAGACAATCGCAGTTAATCCCATTATACTGTGTTGCTCTCAGAAAGTTTCATGCATCCTGCTTATAACCTTATCAGCTCTCACTCACTTTAAATAGTGAAGTGAGACAATTTGTTTGGGGAAAGAAAAAGATTAGTGAGACAGAGGAAATGAGTTGGGTAATAATGCACATGCAGGCAAGATGACAAACGAGCCCCAAAACTGCCCCAGTTTAATTCCGAAAGTATACTTAATTATTTTAGAATAATTTTCAATACTGTGCAGCTGTATCAATATTCCTGGCAGAAGCTTTTGCTTTTTAACAGTGCAATTAAGTGCGGAAGATTAGTTGCAATGCTCATTTCCACCTCAATATATTAAGGACTTCCTCTAATGATTTAGCCTTGGGATATTTTGTGATTAGTGTAAGGATGAACATTTAAAAGAAATATCCTAAATTAATTATGAGGACATCTACCTTTGGCAATAGAAAGTGAAAACTGAAATTAATTGATATTGTCAAGTAATGTGTCTCTTTTTTTTAATGTATAGCTTTTATACAGTGCCAAAGGATAGCAACCCGTTTAGTCCAGAACATGATGTTGCCGAGTGAAATTCATTGCCCTACATTTCGTCATGAAAACATTTTCTACTCCTCATAACCGTACGTATATCAAAGGATTTCATGACATCAATAAATCACAGCATAGTGTGATCATCATTTTTACCTCTGACAAGCATGTGAGCAAGAAGTATTGTTTTCAATGGCTGATGTTGCAGTTGCCCCTTAAAGTCTGTGTCCAGTTCTGATGCAGTCTACCAAAAACAAAGAAAGACTTGCGAAATGATATTTGTGCACGTTGATGTGAGAGGTTCTAATTCCGTGCTCATTCCTTCACCGCATGTTTCTGCCAGTGTGTGATTATGTATGCTGCAGTCACCTTGAGGTGTGACATGACCGAACTCTCACATGGTCCAAAAGGCAGGGGGGATTGATTGAGTGATTCCTCTCTGCTCCCTGTGGCCCAGGCAAGCCGAGCAAGAGCATGAGAGCTGGATTAGCTCACGGCGAGACCTGCTCTAATCAAGCAAGAAACTCAGGAGGGCAGGACACACACATGCACGCACATACGCACACACAAAGTCAATGAACAGCCCAGAAAGTTGAACTGTCTCTCCCAAATACAGTGGACGATTACGAAGAGAGACCAAACCGATGCGACAATCCTCATCAATATACAGTAGATATACAATAGCTACAGTAAATATTTTGGGGTGGCACAACTGGGCATGCAGTATAAAACTGTGACGAACTGTCAGAACTATTGGTCTGATAAAGCAAATAATAAAATTAATTAAATAAAAGGTACCCAATCCAGACCTTTTTTTTTTTTTTTTTTTTTTAAATCAGCCTATATGATTTTTAGAAAAATTTAATAAAAAATCCTATGCATACTGTACAGTAAATCGTATATTTGTCTTCAAAGTCACATTGACGGTTTTGGTTCAATTCAGCATTTTTGTCTTTTCTGTTACTGTTAATATTATGATATGGTGTTTTGTCTTCTGCGCACAAATCTGAATTGTGTTTTAGACTATAAAATATGCATTTGTAAGCTTGCTATACTCAGATGATTTCAATAATGTAATTATTATCGTTTTCTGTGATTCCAATGATGGCAATTACAAGGATGTCATAAATGCTTGTGTGACATAAATCAAAATGTCATTTTCATCAAATGGGGAAACAATCACAACTCATAGAGGAAATCAAGTTTGGACTTAGTCTGGGCTGGTGTGTTTGTATGTGGATAGATGTTCAGACTAAAATTGATTCATCCTATAATGGGAGATGGAGTGACCAACAGATGCAAGCAGTGTCTGCATATATACTGCGTGTGTGCACATGTTTTTATGCTCGCGTGTGAGTATGTATGAGTTGTGTGACAGAGAGTTTAATAGAACTCTCTTTTATCTACATTACATTACACTATATTTGAAGGGCGAGGAACAGTTGCAAAAGTTTCCTTACTGCAGCAAATGATCCTGAAGATGTTTCCTTTTAATTTAACTCACACCTTATTTACTTCCGATGCAGAAAAGCACATTTATGAATATATGGAGGAATGAAAACCAACAGGGTAGGAATACACTTAAATGAAAAGGTGTTGGGATTGATACCGTAAACTGTCATAGATTTTGAGCTATTGTAGTGGGAGATGGGCTTCATCTGATTAGAATATGTTATTCTGGGCATCGACAGCTTCAAATTTCAAACAGTTACTCCCTGATGCTATTTATAACAGTTCATGTGTGCAGAATTGCAAAGATTTAAAACTGGGATTTCTGTTTGCCACAGAATAAGGCCTTTGTGCAAATATTTTATTATCAGAAAGATGGTGTTGGTGTTGCATCTGTCCATTCATCCATCCATTTTCTGCACCGCTTATCCTCACAAGGGTCACGGGCGTGCTGGAGCCTATCCCAGCTATCTTCGGACGAGAGGCGGGGTACACCCTGAACTGGTCGCCAGCTAATCGCAGGGCACATAGAAACAAACAACCATTCGCACACACATTCACTCGTACGGGCAATTTAGAGTCTTCAATCAACCTACCACGCATGTTTTTGGGATGCGGACCTTCACTTCACTGACAAGAGGTTGACTGCATGATTTTAAACGAACACATTAGCAAACATCTTCAGTACCGGTCTGGCCCAGAATTGGCGCTGCATGTGTGTGTGCGGACACAACTGCTCTGCGTCCTAATGGATTCGAGGACCCGTGTTTTGGGGTGGCGGGAGATGCATGTAGTACAAATCAGTCTACTGCTTACCTTTTTTGTTTCTGCCTGACTGTCTCTTTGCCTTTAATTGCTCAACATATGGTGACTCGCGGCCTTTCTTGATGAGCCTGCAGTACATTTTTATTTTCACCAGTCTTGGCTTAAACTATGTATAAACATGCAGACAAAAAAAAAAAGCTCAATTAATCTACAGTACAATCAAGCTTTCATTATTGCTTCCACTGTTGGTCATCCTTAATTTTAAATGCAACAGATTGTTCATAAATTATATAGATGAATGATTAGCAGACAGTTCAATCAACCTCTTGTGTGATACATATTTGAAATTAGAAGGGTTTTGGGTCTGAGCAACGGTGAGATGCATTCTTTTTAAAGACCCCTTGTTTTAAAATAGGACAACAGTCACTGAAAACGTTATTTTATTACTTAATTATTTGGCTTTGGCTTTGCAGATGTTGA
Source organism: Phycodurus eques (assembly GCF_024500275.1). Lineage (NCBI taxonomy): Eukaryota > Metazoa > Chordata > Actinopteri > Syngnathiformes > Syngnathidae > Phycodurus > Phycodurus eques. The sequence continues at coordinate 8,499,409 of NC_084545.1, forward strand.
AGGTGTGTCACAGTAATGGCAAAGAGTAAACGTGTAATGGTATGATGAAACGGAAGTGACTGCGAAATCGCTGTCCTGACTGTTAAGTTCAATGCAAGCCTCATAGTTAAGTGAATATAAGCATAAAAGCACAAAAGCATAATGGCTAAAGACATGAATGGAAACGATGCAAAGAAAAGGCCAATTTGTATTCGACTGAAACCCTCTCTTACTGTTTCCGACTAACAATGTCGCAAGCCTTCTTGCCATGGTCTAAAGTCATTCCAGTCAGAGGTCATCTTGTACATATTTATAGTAGACAATTACATCTTGTTAGCCTCTTCTTGGCTCTTCAAATTGGCCTTGTTTCAGGTGTCAAACAACACCGGCCAAAAGAAACTTTGAAGTGGGAGAGACTTAGCGAGAAGGAGGGGAGGGGTAGTGAGGCAATTAAAGGAGATGGTGTCATCTGAGACGAGCTGACTTACTTCATACAGTATGGGCTTACACTGACGGAATAATGCATGGGCCAGAGGCATTGGGGTGTAACCTATAGCCACTTTATGTTAGCTATATGTGACACATTACTTACCAGAGGTGCCACTGTTTATTGTAAGACAACAAATGGAGTTTCACCTGGTCTTAAATAAATAGCACACAATAGTCCAACCACTAGTGGTACCTCAACAATCAACAAGCAAAAAAGACCTGACTTTCATCCAGTTGCTGGCTTCCCAAAAATGATCAGAGCAGTACTGCTGCACTGATATGAAAGTTGTTCCCCTCCCAGAAAGGAGTTTATACAGTACACTGCAATTGCAAGCGCACACGTCTTCTTTGAATTTGCAAGCTGCGTGTGATTCAAAACGGGTCATAAACATTGTGGTGAAAGATCAAGGGTTAGTTTGCCTCTTTTACTACCCCTCCCAATTCCATCGCTTCAAAAGTCATTTTGTGCTTGCGGTGCTCTCCCTAATTTAAAAAATCCCAACATCCGAGCTACCTAAAGCGCACAAAAATAGGGTGGTTTCATCTACTTTTACACCATTTAGCGCCTGGTTGTTGGGATCTTAGTTAATGAGGCCCTAACTGTCATACAAGAATTGAAAAGCGTTTTTTCAAATTTAGCCATACTCCTACTACTTAAGAGTATCTGCTTGCCAATATTTTCCCTTTACTACTGATTTCAAGTTATCCATCAATTTTGTAATAATAATAATAATAATAATCGAAAGCAAGGGCCGTCATGTAATGATAATAATAAAGAGTTTATGCATTTACAGAGTTTCACGGTTGGAACCGGCCCTTCTGAGGGCAAACATAACTCTGATGTGGGCCACGATGAAAATGGGTTTGAACTTTGACACACATGATTCAGACTTCAATTAAACTAACCTATGTTTTTTCTTTAGAATACGGAAAGAAGCCAGAAAACCCCCACAAAGCAAGGAGAACAAGCAAACTCAACACCTGGACCTTTTTTGAGTGACTACCTGATGTATGCCAGTAAACAACAGAGCAATAGCTTTAATGCTTGGGACTTTCTATCTACCATTTACAAATAAAGGTGCCCATTGTAAGAAGAACTTTTCAAATCAGATCAAATCCCCAGCACATACTCTAGCTATAATGTGGACTGAATGAAAGGAATGCCCTCGTATTCAAGCTAAATATTCATTCATTCATCTTCCGTTCCGCTTATCCTAACTAGGGTCGCAGGCTGCTGGAGCCCATTCCAGCTATTATACTTTTTATAAGTTCGACTGATTTTGGTAATGGTATTTTGTTTAGATTCTGTTTGTATTGGTCTTGTTTTTTAATATACTTTGCTTTGTCAGATTTTTCCTTTTCTTGTGTACTTTGTAAAGTGCTTCCAATTGCCTCTGAATTGCACAATGAGTTGTCACTTTTTGACTTGAGTGCAAAGCAAACACAGGCTGGAAGCCCCTCATTAGCCTCTGTAATATGAACCATAAATTCCAGAACCTGTGGATTAGCTACACCAAGCTGTGAGTGGTGAATATTGCATGCGGATGGGGCCCCAAGCGAGCCACGGCCCACGTGTGTGGAGACCCCGTCGGGGCCGCAGGGTTAGCGGAATGAGGTCCTAGGGTTTCACTCGGTATCAAGAGTTATCTGTCGATCTGAAGTCAGCAGGTCAGCTGGCAAGCATCGAGGTATCACCTGGCGCCAAGTGCATATCTTGCCACCAGGGAGTCAGATTCGAGCATGACAGTGTGGAGTCTTTGTGGCTTTAGGATGAGTGTTTTCCAAAGTGGTGGGAATCCCCATAGGAAATCAATGGAGCAGCCTGGCAAGAGAATATTTTAAAAGCGAAGGCTGAGCAAATAGCAAATGTAGAAATAATAAAGATTTTCTCTGCAGCACTTTGTGGGTCTGTCTGCGCTAAAATCGATAAGTCTGTGAATTGAAAACAAGTTAAGCTGCATTTATGCACTGCATATATAGGTATATAATGATTATTTTTGAAGGTACCACTAGAAAACCTTATAAATTATCAGTGTTTGTGTTTAGATTTGCTTTATTGTTTAAGTTTCAAGTAACAACTGCATAGCATAATTCCGTAATGTGAATATTTTCGTAACAAACAATTTGACTAATGAGCCACAAACAAGCCATTACCTCTCATTACCTGTACTGACTCTTGATATTTTAAAATTAAAGGCCAAAATATGTACATTCAGAATTTAAATAAAATGAATAAAATAAAGCACCACCACCAATAGCTTACTGAAGTACAAGAAGAAAATGGGTTACTCTTAAACTTCTTTTTACACCCGTTTGATAGTTAAGAACATTAAAATGGTATTGAAAACATTACCTGTACAGTTAAACAGGAACATTTTATTACTTTCTGAAAATACTGTTCACAAATGTTCTGATGTGACTTTGTTCAACCTTAGAGGTTTAACTGTGTATTCCAAAGAACAGAATGATTTGGGGTTTCCCCTTGTAGCATATATTTAAGACTTTGCAGTTGAAGAAATTACATTACAACTGGTGAATGTTCAATATGTCAAGGTCTCACATTACATTTTTTCAAAATCTACTATTAGGAGTAAAAATGCACTCTTTTCCATCAGTTCGATTATCTTACGTCCATCTTGTTGCATTACCTCCCTCTAAATTGTCCTCCATTCAGTCCTAAAAGCATTGGAAAAGACATACTATCCAATAAGTTGAATCTCACCAAGTGCTATTTTTAACCTCCCCTGCCTCTTGAGTGCTCTAGTAAACACCATTGCAACAACATTGGCTCCGTTTGGTATTTAAATCTTAAACACGGGTGGGGAAAAAAAAGCCTCACCCATTCACTGACACAAATCAATAACAGTTTGACAGTTTTTGTCAGTTTGCGATGATGTGGTTAACTGTGCAGTGCAGCAATAACATTGAAAAACGAGAAAGAAAAATATATCACGGATCAAAGGAAGGCAATTTCAGCAGATAAGAATTAGTTCACACACACACAAACAGAGAGAGAGAGAGATTTCTGAAGCGTACTAATACCCTATGCGTTAAACATCATTAGTTGCACCGGGTTATTAACCATCCCCTTAACAGACCTTCACAATATAATGTCATCACTATCGATAAGCAAATGTCAGATTTTCCCTTGGTACTTTTGTGATCCAAACCAACACATTTTGTGGCACTGGTTTCAATTTTCTCTTGAATTAAAATTTGTCAATAAAAAGCCGTATACTGTAACTATCAGGCATGAACATTCATCCATATACAGTTTAAACAGAATAAAGGATCATATTGCTGTTATTAAATTAAATAAAATAAATCCCCCAAAATACAAACTACAGTACATATTTCAATATGCTTTTAATAGTTGCTTTGTTGTTGTACTGTGAAATAAATATTTAAAAAATACATTATTTTGCAGACATACTGTATATCTAAACATCACTTGTTAAATCCAAAGAAAATGAATAAACTATGTATTCATATAGGCGGCACGGTGGACGACTGGTTAGAGCGTCAGCCTCACAGTTCTGAGGTGCGGGGTTCGATCCCCGGCCCCGCCTGAGTGGAGCTTGCATGTTCTCCCCGTGCCTGCGCGGGTTTTCTCCGGGCACTCCGGTTTCCTCCCACATCCCAAAAACATGTATTAATTGGAGACTCTAAATTGCCCGTACGTGTGACTGTGAGTGCGAATGGTTGTTTGTTTGTATGTGCCCTGCGATTGGCTGGCAACCAGTTCAGGGTGTAGCCCGCCTCCTGCCCGATGACAGCTGGGATAGGCTCCAGCACGCCCGCGACCCTAGTGAGGAGAAGCGGCTCAGAAAATGGACTGATGGATGTATTCATATTTTTTTTATTTTTTTTGGGAACAAAGCTATTGTAGCTGCTTTGCCAGGAAATAGTTCGTTATCCCTGAATATAAAAGGGTAAATGAACATCATATAATCTCAATCCATTTACAACAATCCCACCAGAATGCTAAAGTTACAAAAACATTTCTGTACTATTTACTTCGAAAATATTGCGACTAATAAATAGGTACATATGCAGATGAATGAACTTATTATATTAAATATTTGGAATGAGTGATCCACTGCTCAAATGGGTCTCGATCTGTGGAAAGTTTCTTAAATTTCTTTCAGTTGCATCATTGGGGAATGAGGGACTGCAGCTAATTATTAACACAAAATCAAGACGTAATGCTAATAAATGTCTTGTATTAATATGTACATGTACTGAACAAAGTTACATTAGTGTGCATTAGAAATTACAGTAGTATAAATTTAAATTGTGGGCAAGGATCAGCCTGCAATTGAATGCATGTTGGCAGAGGTCGGTACACGGGCAGGCAAGCAATCCAAAAAGGCAACAGTATCCAAAACATGACATGTTGATAATGTTTGAGTTTATAAGGGTGGCATAAAACCAAAGGTATAGAGTGAAATTCTGTTCATGGCGGGGGATACCTTTCAAAGCCATCTTGCGATAGGTGAAAAGCCACAAAATATAGTTTCACAGGCAAACACATTTCAACTCATGAAACATACTTGAACATCTTAAAACATGTTTTTTAAAGTATTCCTGAGCACCTGTTCTCACTCTCTCGCTGTCAAGAAATGGAAGACTAGCGTATAACATCCCTTTGAGCCAACAAAGGGATCTCCAAACGTTGTCAAGCATCTCGCAGCTCAATGTGGAACGACACTGAAGTCTACAGAGTCTAAAGTACTGTAAAATCAGATGAAAACGATCATTTAAAAATCTGCAATTTAGTGACAGCACAAACGATGAACTGTGATACTGCCGGGAGCACTGTATAGTATTAATATAGAAATATATACACGTGTGTGTTACTACATCCACTAGACGCTGTATATTGCAAATGGAGTCGGATTTGTAGCGAGAGCAAATGTTCAGTCTCTTTCTGTAAACACACAGGCTCAGTCAGTGTGAGATAACACTATAATAAGAGACCACTTCCCCTGTAAACATAAACAAAGCTTAAAATGGGGTTATATAATCACCGCCGGTAAGTACGGAGCCATTAGGAATTTACATACCACATTAAAAAATCTCTCTTTTAATTTTGATTTATTATGAACCTCCTCCAATTCAGTATCCTCTCTACTTTCAGTGGAAACTAAGAATTAAAGATATTTGCACCATGGAGGAAACTCAATCACAAGGGATTGATATTAGGGCCCACACACCACTGCAGGTTTTGATTGACAGGCACTGATGGCCCGCTGCCAAGAAGACAAATGAAGTGCTCAATCCATGAGAGTGAAGCTATTACCCGTTTGGATGTTGTTTATTTTCATCCTGTTCTCATCTCCGAACCCCATTATGTGTGTGGATCACTCTTTACGGCCAATGTTCAGTTAGGTGAGTCCAGGAGTGAAAATGGAGTGAGTTCTTATGCCATGTATGCCCTTAAAAAAAAGGGGAGCGACCTATTCTACTCGGTCACATCATGCTCCTCTGTTGCACTGCCTTTTATGATGTTTACATGACTTGATTGTCAACCAGACAACCTCTGCTCTATTTAGTCCTGTCCAATAACAAGGATCACATGACCTGATGTGCAAAGTCACATGAAAAATTGTATGTGTGACTTCACCAACTGCAACATATAAAACAATAACAGTAAGGATATTTATTTAAAAGCTTTTGTCGCGGGCAGGCTGGACTACTGCCACTACACATATATGAACTAGAGATGGAAATTTATTTTTAAGTACAGCTTATTCAGTTTAGCATGAAGTGTGAGACTAATGGTGCAAGAGGAGCGCTTTGAAACCCTATATTCATATTTTCCGTTTCAGTCAGAATATTGGTTAAAAAATATAAATGAAAAAAATACTAGTTTTGCCAGGGATCATTTGTGTTAATATACAGAACACAATTTCTCTACCTTTCCCTTTGTAGTTAGCTATTTTTGTCACAGACTCTCTCTGAGGTGTGTCTGGATAATTTTAAGCTTCTATGGCACTTTTATGTGTATGTGGGGGACATTGTATCAGCCCAGGGATGGCTATAACATGGAGAGCCAAATATTAGGACTGCTTAAGTGGCTGGAAGGGTTTTATGTCAAAATCAAAGAAAGGAACCACTGCTCTTCATGCCGAAATATTCATTCACACACTAGCAAACAAATGTAACTGTTATATTAAGAGCTTCCATGCTGATCACAACCAGCCCATGATTACATTCCTCTTCTCCTCAAAAGGTTGTGTCGTTAGATAACACGATTTGTAGTTTATATTCTCTCCTCTGCTACTTTTTACTCCTTAGAGTTTAGTCTCAGGTTTCTACTCACGACTTATTTTATTACTGTTGAATTCAGGAAATGGAATTCCTCTCAGAATTAATAAAGTATCTATCTACCAATCTATCTAAAAACATCCATCCATCCATTTTTTTGGACCGCTTATCCTCACTAGGGTCACGGGCGAGCTGGAGCCTATCCCAGCTATCTTCGGGCAGGGTACACCCTGAACTGGTCGCCAGCCAATCACAGTATCTAAAAACAAAGACCATAAATTTCACCCAAATTAAAATAAATGGGCACGGTGGGCGACTGGTTAGAGCGTCCGCCTCACAGTTCTGAGGACCGGGGTTCAATCCCCTCCCCGCCTGTGTGGAGTTTGCATGTTCTCCCCGTGCCTGTCCCCGGTTTCCTCCCACATCCCAAAAACATGCATGCTAGCTTAAAACATGTATTAATTGGAGACTCTAAATTGTCCATAGGTGTGAATGTGAGTGCGAATGGTTGTTTGTTTCTATGTGCCCTGCGATTGGCTGGCAACCAGTTCAGGGTGTAGCCCGCCTCCTGCCCGATGATAGCTGGGATAGGCTCCAGCATGCCCGCGACCCTAGTGAGGAGAAGCGGCTCAGAAAATGGATGGATGGATGGATGAAAATAAATGAAAAAAAGAAACTGAACGCTAATGACATTTTGTAAACCATAGGCATAGATTTGCACACACAGTATAAGGTGGGTCACGTGTCGCACAATACAATTTGGCCAGTTGCCTATGTGATAACCACAGGAAAAATTATATGCTTTGATGGAACAGTTTACCCAATTGTTTTAGTCTTTAGTCACTGTTGTTGGGCGAGCAGAAGATTGCTAAACTGTACCGCCAAACTGAAAGAGATGATTACTTTTTTTAACAAGATTACCAGTAATACTACAGAAGGTAATTAAAATGACTCTTTAAGGCAATTACATTCGGTTCCTTATCTGAAAATGAACAGATGGAAAGGTCGTTGCTGTGTACTTAACATCAATATTGATGCTGCTTTTAGTCTCTAATAAACACACGTAAATGTATCGTTTCCCATGCTGTTTGGACAACGCCATGTTGCGTCTTCGTCTGGTATGTGTCACTGCTGGTGCATGTGTGAGCATGCCAAGGAGCCTGGCATAACGCATTAGGTGTACTAATGAGGCAGAAACACAATACAGCACTAATGCAATCAGAGGTGTCATGATAAATTATTTGGGTGTCATTAATAACGAGGACTCTTCATAGTAACCCAGAAACACAGAGCTTTGTCAGTCGACAGATGACCGTGACGGTGATGACCATGACAAATGCTTGCTGTCAGTGTTTACATCCCATTACAGACAAAAGCGGGGTCTACATACTCACAACTGGGTCAAACTTGGCATTTTATTTTTATCCCCTTGTAGATTTGGACACAAATAGAGGAGCAACTGGTTGTTTTGACTGTGTGTATAACGGGTCTCTCCCAAGTCATTCAGTCTCATAAAAATGACAACAAGAGTTTGTCACCACAATATAAGATAGCTAGCTAACAGTTAGTCTAGCTTCTTGTAGCATTAAGAAGAAGCAAGAGAAGTAGTAGAAGAAGAAATACAACAGACAACGAGCTTTGGGGTAGGCGATAGGTCTTGTCAGATAAGAGATATTGTTCTGCGTGTGTTGTGCTACGTTGATCTTTGAGTACACCAGATATATATGAGCAATAAGAACGCACATGCCAAGTGGAGTCGCTTATAAGTTAATGAGATATAAATAATTGTGATGTGGGAACCCCGATTATCTTGTAGTTTGATGCTACATATCATCGCTGTCTGATAAAAAAAACTGTATGTCCAACATCATTTTTTTGTTGTTGCATGTCCTGGTGTTTTGTGGTTACTCTGTACACAACAAAGACTAATGTACAACCAGAAACCTAAAGATTATTACCCCGTACCCATACATTTTATATCGCTGGTGATTTGGGTACGTAAAAAAAAAAAAATGCAACTCTCTTTAGTTGTACTGATTGTTGGAAGTTTTTCGTGTTTTTTCTTTTGTCCATCCTTTAAAAAAAGTTACTGAGAAATGGATGCTCCCCAACAAAAACCATGGGTTCTCCTGTAAAAGCCAGAACTAAAAAGTTATGTGCACCTGTGTCTGTAGTTTATATCGCAATCTGCTTTAATTGTGCTATAAACAACAACAACAACAAAAGCTCTCAATCTCTGTCTTGAAAAGGGACGCCTCATCTCCAAAACAACCAAAGGAAACTTGATGTGTGGGCTAAAGCTGACAGCATTAGTGGTGATTGTGTGTTAGGAGCACTCAGCTGTACAGTAGGTGGGATGGTCCACGGCAGGTGACTGAGAGTGCCAACCCTCCCGAGAGGTTGCATGTCTATCTAAGTACTTTGCTTAGCTACTGCTGCTAGGCAATTAAGAGTCCCTCCAGTCATACAGAGCAGCCTGTTCCAATGGATTCTCTATGTTAACATAACAATGTGCATTCAGTACACTGGATAAAAATGAAAACATATACAGAATAGGATGCACAAACAAATTACCAACAGAGCCTCTAGCTATAAAGTCTTTAAAATCATGGATATTTACTTGTTGTGAAAATGGGGACTGTGTAAGGATTTACAAAGACAGTGTTATTAGGGAGTGAGAATTGCTACATTTTGGAGAGCAACAGTCCAGTTTAAAAAAATAAATAAATAAAATCAGTGAACTGGTTAAGATTAAGGGTCGGGCTTAGTTTAAATGATTTTCTTGCACAGTTGTGTATACAGTATATAGAGCATATAGGGGGGCTTCAATATTTATTATCCAAGCCTGACCCAAAAAAAAGAAAACTAAAAAAAGAAAAAAGAAAAAACCGCTGCGATAGGCCCCAGAGGGGTGCAGCCCTAATTCCTGCAGATATTTTTGCTGTGGGTATTTGCTGATTCACACAGGTAATAGTCAATATCTGTAAAGAAGTAGTGTTGCATTTTGATGAGGAGTCACCTCTACAGTAAATTCTTGTGACCTTCTGCTGAACTGTGACGTTTACGCAAACAAATGAGAAATTCATAGTGCACCTTGCTGCCTGGACTGGAATGCAGAAGAAAACAAAAAAATCAATAAAAATAATACACAATGTGCGTAGGATGTCCTGACCATCAGAATCACAACCTATTATTAATTTTGAGGTAACCCTCCTTGCATGCTCACGTCCCCAAGTCTGCTCAGTGTGTCCTTTCAAAACCTGAGCCTAAAATGTTAAAATATATACCGTATTTTCCGGACTATAAGTCGCTCCGGAGTATAAATCGCGCCAGCCCAAAAATGCATAATAAAGAAGGAAAAAACATATATATGTCGCATTGGAGTATAAGTCGAATTTTTGGGGGAAATGTATTTGATAAAATCCAACACAAAAAACAACATTTATTCTTGAAAGGCAATTTAAAATAAAAATAGAATAGAGAGCAACAGGCTGAATAGGTGTACGGTATGCTAACATAACACATTCAGCTAACGTTACATGACGCACAAACAATGAACTGAGAACGTGCCTGGTATGTTAACGTAACAAATTAACAGTTATTCAGATAACTATAGCATAAAGAACATGCTAACAACTTTACCAAACCATCAGTGTCACTCCAAATCACAAAATCCAATGAAATCTTCATCCTCGGTCTCACTTCTAAACAACTCCGCTAACTCCGGAGGTAGACGATCCGCCGCTTCCTCTCCTACGTCGCTTTTGTCAGACTCTTTGTCAGTTGCAGGTACAGATACACAGGCCTTAGAGCGCCCTCTTGCGGTTGTCCGTGTGAAAATAACATGAAATTATATAATAATGTATTGATAATTTCACATATAAATCGCTCCGGAATATAAATCGCACCCCCGGCCAAACTATGGAAAAAACTGACGTATAGTCTGAAAATACGGTAATCATCTGCATACCGTGTTCTTGGTTTCTTGTTTGCAGTCATAAAAATGTCACACCTAATTGTACAGACCTGTGGAAGCAATTTCCTTTTTAATTCCACTTGAATGGACTGGTAATATACATGAAATAACAAAGCTAAGGAACCCCAAAGCTGGATAGAGGCAGTTCATTCCAATTGCCATATCAGTCGCCATTCTTCAAGTGTATTTTTATCTAATATTCTGACGAGACCATGATAATACTGAAATGATATTTGCCAGACTTTCCTGTAACATTCAATACATTAAATATATATTCAATACCATTCACCTTGAAAGGTGTGCTTCAAAATGCCAAATATTATTTTTTTTAATGACCTACAGAGTACTTCTGAACATGCTCCTTCCGTCTTATTTGTAATGTAATATTGAAATATATAGCTTGTTCTATGAGCGTTTCAAACATAGGTGGGATCTAATATCCTCAATTAATTTTTACTTGCCAGTTAAACATATAGTTAAGACATTATTCAGCTTGTTTTTACATTTGTTTGAAAGTTGAGAATTTCTAACCTCAATTTTAACTTCAAACACAACCTGTACAGTTGATAATGGTTTTATGTTAGTGACAGTTTAGGATGGTTTAAAATTGGAACTGATTTTTTTTATGTCCACTGTTTCCTATAGGTAAAGTCATTCTGAAATATCATAAACATCGGCGGTCAGCCAAGGTTCAAAGAACAGATTGCTTTCTACTGTTGAGGTTTTTCATCCTACGTACCTTTTAAGCAGACTGCATCATGATTAACTCTCTGGTTGGTTAGTGTTAATACGGAAACACAAAATCAATAAACCGAAATTCTGGGGATGTGGAACCTTCTCAGTGGAGTAACGCCCACCTAGGTCAGTATCCCTTGTCCTACTAAACCCCCACATGCACTTTGTGTGTTTGTGTGCATGTGCGTGCAGGTTTCCTAAAGAGTAGTCATCAACTGAGGTTGTGTGACTCGGATTTTCGGAAGTCATCGTTGTTCCTCTTCATTGCATTTAATTGATTGGAAATCTATAAATCACAACACTTTAGAAAAGCAGGGAGACCAAAGATTTGATGCCCTGTTTTAAATAATGACAGAATATCATAACACAATTTCACTGAAATGCATTATGACATATCCTCATTTCATATTATATATGTATATACATATATGAGTGTATTTATTTTCATATACAAGGCATACAGTAAACAGATTTAATACGAGAGGGAAAACATTTCAAAGTTGGGTTCAAAGTCCTCGTTAGCTAGCCCACAGAGCAAAGTGCTTAATTATGTTTCCTAAAGAAGGAAGAATCTTTATTATGATTAACAGATATCAGAAAAAAAACTTATTTAATTTAAAGCTGAAGGAGGTATAGTAAATTCTCATTCTAATGTGCAATGTGTATTTGTAATGCTTGACTTCAAACTGATGGTTCATCCGCACATCATCCCGTTAGACAAGCAGACAGGCAAGAGTCCCCGACGAAAATTAACCAGGAGCGCAAACTGGAGAAAGAGAGAAGACTAAACAATGGCTGGGAAACTGAAGAACGAGACAAAACAAAGCTGTGGAACACCGATAACAGTGAATACTAGCTGTTACTGTCAATAGATTCTAATTCTCTCCTTTGCCTTCATCCAGACTTTGGGTTGAACATTTTTTTTTTATTGTGGATAACAATTTAAAAAAACATTATATTCACTTATTTTGTCAACAAATACTGTAAGCACGAAGGGCATAATGGCCATTACAATGGCATCAATGGTTAGTGTACACCCCTCGCATTTGTATAAATATTGTATTATATCTTAATGGAACAAACACTGAAGAAATTACACTTTGCTCGAATGTAATGTAGTCAGTGTTGTATAACTGTAAATTTACAGTACTGTCCCCTCAAAATAAAATAACATACAGTGATTATTATTTATTTATTATATATTATTATAACCGCTAGCAGACAAAAGTGATTAAGCCTTCAAATACTGCATGTGGGGTACTGTATAACAAGTCTAGCAAAATCTTTGCAAAATGTATTATTATTTTTGCTCCAAATTGAAGAAAACTAAAAAAAAAAAAAAACACTTTTGCTTGTTTGGGGTTTTTTTTTTTTGCTTTTGCTTTCCATTTTTTTTTTGGGATGTTAGTGAAATCTGTTTCTGTTGATTAAATTCCAAGATCAAGGAGCAGGATAAGCGACAAAAGCCCTACCTCGCTGGCTACTCTCGACAATATCTCCAGAAGTACAGAAAAGATGAGAACATTTGTGGTGTCACATGATACATTTTCCACTTTTGCATGTGGTGGCAGTTCAGGAGGAGTAGTGATTAGAAAACCACTCTGGAAAAATAAGCCACTAGGCAGACAAGACCTCTCATTCAATGCACAGAATGAGAATTTTGATTAGCAACTTGTTTGTGTTGGAGCGGCTCTAGTACAAAGAGTAGAACATAAAATGTGCAGAGAAGAGACAGCTGGTGACACCTATCTGCGGCTTTTACTTCTTCCTCTGACCACCACCAGTGTGTTCAGATTATGTGCGAAAGACACTTTCAAACTGTCAGTGTTTCTCTCCTTGCTTCCTTGGCAATACCTCACTTTGCCTGTTATGTTGTTTTCTCGCCTCATGTCTTCTTGCCCTCTTGTTTCACCTCCATTTCTTTCAAGGCCTTTCATCTTCTGCACGATTTTTCTCCATCTGTCTCTCCTCTACTTCCTTCTGCTGCTCTCGTGTTTGTCCACAGGTGCAAATTATCTTGTAGATGCTTTGAATGGTTCAAGGACTTGCCAGCATGAGTACAGGCAGTAGTTTATTGCCATGGAAGCTGCCTATTGATACCAATACAAGCGTTCTGTTATCTGGTACTGGTCCAGTAGGCACGAGTGCAAACATAATTACACTCTAACCACTGGAAACAATACTTAACTCTTCCTCAACTTTCTTTTAAGAACATTTTATAGAAAAATAAATTTTAGTCTTGTTAACGTCAATTATTGATAAAAAAACGAAAAACACTTGCTTTGAAATTCCTTAGCGTTGAAGAGAACTCTTTAAATATGGTAAAAGGCTGATGCAATACAATCACTGGCACAGAGACACAAAATTACCATATCAAAACCAAGCAGTCAAGTCGTTCGTGCACAACAGCTCGCATACAAAATGAGCATGCAGATTAAGCAAGTATTACACCGGATAAACAAATGCTGAGGCCAACTCACAGAAATTGGCGTATAAACACTCAAATACTATTTGGTTACTTCCATTTTTTAAAGTTCTTAATACCACAGGTACATACTGATAATTTTGTTAAAGAATAGAAATCAGATTTGGAGTCAAATTTCTTTCATGATAAATGAAAGACAAAAGCGGTCATTGGGGCAAAATGGCAACTATGTCCTCAAAGGTATCTAAGCAAAAACTGTGATTTTCTGGCAATGCCAGTATATCATCGACACGCTTTTCTGTCCCAAATGTAATTGTGGATCTTTTTGTGGAAAATGTGTTTAGGATGAGAAAAACAAATACAGAATACTTGACTCTCAGGACTCACGCAACAAAGATCTACATTATTAACTGTTCCACAGTCAAGCACCTACAAAACATTCCCACAATGCAGCTCAACCACCAATGCCAAGTAGTCAATGCCAGAAGCTACGCAAGCACTGCACTGAAAACAAAACAAAAAATTACTGAAAGAATAAAGTCTGAATTATGACAATGAATTCAAACGGAGAAAATGAAGGAACAAAGTCATTGTCTGTAAAAGAAAAATTTCTTAATTTTATGACAATATGTCCAAATTTTTAGAGAATAATAGAACAAATTAAAATACAAAAAATAAATCATCATCATTATCAAATTAAAGCATGAATGTATTCCTGGTGTTAGAGGAGCATTGACGATTACGTTACACATCAGAACAAAGGTATCTCTCAAAAACAATGAAATAGTTGATGTTTTGGCACATTAACACCATCGCCATTTTTTTTTTTTTTTTTTTTGTCTGAGTTTGTTGTCACATTTCTGTCGGGCCAATTATATACTACTCGTGCACTCACTGTTGTAGTCTCGTCACGCTGCACTATTTGCATATCTGTTGTTGACCAATACTGGCCACTCATGCCAGAGTAGCATCTGCCCCATTTGCACACTGATTGAGGAGTATCTGCAACATTTGCACAATCAACATTGTCCCAGATTATCGCACTACTCGTCACTTTAAAATGCATACACTCATTGAAGTCTCGGCGCCCTTTGCACAATGGTCATTGCACCGGACTATTGCGAGATTAGTCATTCGAACTGCTCTAAATGCTAGAGGATCTTTGTGTATTGATAGTTATAAATACCTGTGTTGGTTCCTAAGAATATACTAAATGAATTGAAATAAGGTTTTAACAAATATTTAATAACAAACTTAATTGTGTTTTTTTCTAAAACAATGGATAACTTTGTTTTCATGAAAATTAGTTTTTCTCTTTTTTTTCATGTTCTTTCTTTTTGTTTTTAGTGTGGGCCTAGTACTTCACAACTTTTGCTGTAAACATCTCTAATTCTAAAATTCTAAACAAATTGCAATGTTCAGCCCATTCACTCATCCTGAGTCAGTACTCAAACAATGTCACAAATGTACTCACAAACACCTTGTTAAAGACTCAAATAGAAAAGGTGTATCTTTTCCTACCATCTTTGCGGTAAAGGTTGATCTCCACTTTCCTCTCTTCTGACCCGAGTAGGGCCTGCGCCATCTGAGCAATGGCCAGACGTTTAGTGTCAGGTCCGTAAAGGAAGTTACACGTGCATGGCTTCTGCATGATCTCAGCTCGTGAGTAACCACACATGTGACAGAAGCCATCGTTGCAGAAGATAATGGCGCAGTTCTCCACTCTTGCATTGGCAATGACGAACTTGCGACCTGAAGGAAAAAAAAGTGGTTATATTTACAATCTGGGTTAAAAGACAGCTCTGCCAATTGAAACGACAACATTTCAACATATTTTGCTAAACATTTGCCTGACTACAGGCAGCACAGATTCCTCCCACATTCCAAAAACATGCATGTTAAATGAAATTAAGTCTCTATATTGTCCATAGGTGTGAATGTGAGTATGATTATGATGAGTATGATTGTCAAAATGTTCCCCGCTATTGACTGGCCCAAAGTCAACGGGGCTAGGCTCCAGCTTACCCGCAACCCTAAGGCCCGCTGCACACTGATGCACACTGAGCGATGCGGCTGAACGCAACTGAAGTAGCCAATCGTTAAAAAATTACAGTTGGCTACTCTGTGCCGCACACCAAGCGATTAAACACAGCAGTTGATCTGTAAAAGGGATGGAAGGTGCTTTAAGGACTCCTTGTTTTTCTCAGCTCAAGGTCTGTTGTGAAATCATGTACTGAGACTAAAGTTACTAAACCGGAGGAAAAATATCGGGAAATACTGTAACAAGAGGGCAAGTTGATTCCAAGTGGGGGTTTGGACATCCATGAAAAACAACTACAGTATAAGCCACTTTCTATGCTTTGCAATGTATCGCTATGCCAACTGACCAACGTACTTAAGCTTTGATGAGTTTTTCCCGGCCTCCATCCTGAAGACAAACTCGACCATAAAGCTCCCTAATGAAATACATTTCCTCAACACTCTGATAATAAATGGTGAGATTCAGAGAAAGCAGACATCAAGGGACATTTAAGATTCAAAGTTTTCCTTTTTTGCAGGACAGCTGGTACTCAGGCAGTCTGCAAGCACATTTTGCTACCACTAACAAGGCCCTGTTTCAAGTGAGACGTCTATTATCATGACAACCAATTCTTGAAGGCAAAAAAAAAAGATTTGTCAATTGAAGACTGCAACTGGGAGAATGCATTCAGGATCATGAATAACTATAATACAAGCAAGAAGATTATTGTGGCAGGGAATCTGAAGCCAGCAGGTCATTAAAAACACCACGGTTGTGCAAAAAAAAACATGTATATAAAAACGTTTTGTGTCATTCAAATTCCATTTTAGGAGATCTTCACTTCGAGTCTTATAAATCATCTTCAAGGACTCCAGGTTCATTTTGTTCCAGCAATTGTTCTTACCTGGTATGCAAGACTTTAGACCCTGACCATAATGATCTTACTGTGACTCATGCCAAAACACAACATGATCATCAAAAGGATCTGGACTTGATACAGTTAGTATTAAATGGTTTTCCATCTGTCTTAGGCCTCTTCAAATTCATGGTGCCATGCTTTTTGTTATAAAAAAATAAAAAATAAGACAGCATAGATTACAGGTCCTATCAATGTCATGGCATCAGTCTTCAAACATTTAGGGATTATTTTGCCTTCATCAAAACAAGAACAGTTAGCAAAGGTATCAAAGGTCAAAGGTTAAATCACTACATTTGAATAATTTCCATAATTTCTAACAGTTATCAACCTTTCAGGTATTATTCATTTTAGTGACAGCAACTGATTTTGAGTGGTATCTGATTACTGCTGGCTGGCCTAGCTAAATTAACTGGACATGCTGGATTGTCATCAACTGATCAAAGTGTGACATTTGCAATTAATCCATGTGTGACTTTTAACAAAACATCCATCCAACCACTTTCTGTACCGATTGTCCCCGGAGTGGTCGCCATCTAACTCACAGGGCACACGTTCACTTTCACGTTCACACCCATGTCATCGTCTTCAATTAATATAAGTTGGATAAACTACTCTGACAAAAAAACTATGACTCAAACTAAATAGAGGAAGGCTACAGCCAAGACTGGAACCCTGAACTTCAGAACCTTTTGATAAATCAACAATGCCAAAATAAGAACTTTTTCTCTAACTAAATCAAAATAAATATTTTGTGATATTTTTTATTCTGTCCCAATCATTTGCAAAAACACATATTTTTGTATATATTTAACAAAGTATTTAGCTATTTTACCCAATGTTAAGCACAGAATTATCAAAGCTCCCTAATTCTTTCTTCATGACATAGTTTATCGACACCACTTGTGATTATTCTCGTTCATCCAGGTCATTTCCTTCTCAGGGCATTGAATCGATCGCAACTGGACTGTTCTGTGAGACTAGTTTATCAAAGCTGCACATTCTGGATTCAACCGGCCATTCTCACAGGAGACGTAAGTGATGGAAAGCCTGTTCACATATTCATGGAAACAGTGAAGATCCGTTGTGTGGTTACGCTTGATAGCTCGCCTTCATGAATTAGCAGCAGCAGTGGTCCTCAGAGGCTCATAAAACTTGATAGGTTTGTCTTGCTGCACTTGGTAATTGAGTGGCAGAAATGTGAGTGTGTGTATGTATGTGAAAGCGTATTGTACATTTCACTTTTCTGCCTTTTGAGTATTTGGTCTTTACTCATTGATAATGGCCTGGAAGCAAGATGGGTTGTTTCATGCTGTTCAACTCGCTTAGAAAGCTTGTTTGTTTTTGTACACACTATGTGTGTGCATGGGCGTGTGTGTATGTGTGATGACATACTGCATAAAGATGCACATCAAGAGAATGGATAAAACAGTAGAATGCATGTTGTCAACCATTTTCAAACAGCATGAAACAATTCATAGGGGCCAAACGTTGGTTGTGTCATGATTGTTCTGGTTCTGCTTTGGTTTTGCATTTGACTCTGAAATTTATCATTTGTTAGGGATTACCAGCCTCGAGTAAATACCAAAATATGAAATAATACTAGACAGACATTTATAATAAAAAATAATAATAATAATAAAAATTACAAAAAATGGTATCGGTTAGTATACTGGTTCAAGGTTACTACAAAAACAAAGTCTGTATTTAGGATAATAATAATCTGAAATGCATTTAGCCACACCAAGAAAATAAAATGTACCTTTAAAAAGGTTTGGCTGTTTCTACACTGTTTTTGCATTCCATCTAATCCGATTTTTAGAAACAGTTGTTTTACTGTATTCCTCATAATGCCACAGCTGTAGTCTCAATCTATCGTTTTAATTTGTCAGTGTTTGAAACATTTTGTTTCCACTTTATCTTTAGCAAGACGGCGAAACAAACATATTTACAAATCGCTACAAACATGTACAGCAAGCGAGGGAGGTGCGAGGCGTATCTTTCAGTTTATACGGTCAATGTTTGAGTTTGTAGATAGATCGATAGATAGCTAGATAGATACTTTATTAATCCCGGAGCTCACAGTTTATGGTGCGTTCACAATGGACGCAAATTGAACTCGTCACGCAACGTGATTACATATAAAGTCAATGCAAATGCATGAAAAAGGCGCAAGGCAAAAGTTCGCTTCGCGTCCGGTGTGAACACAGCATGACAGTCAAGGGACCAAAACAATATATATAAGTGTACATAAATACCTAAATAGTAATACACTATTTGAGACAGCCAGCCAATAATCAACCACTGATTCCAGTCATGAGCCACTGCCCTCACTTGAGGCATTACACTGTCTAATTGCTGTTGGGACAAAGGACCTCCTGAAGCGTATTAAGATGAGATGAAGAAAAATTCAGATAATGCTATTTTTTTTAACAGGAATAAAAAAAAAACATAGTCCATGTTTTGATTTGGTGTACCCAGCCCTCTCTCCCAAAAGTCAGCTGGGAAAGGCTCCAGCTCACCCGAGGCTCTAATGAGGACAAGCAGTACAAAAAACTGATTAATGGATGGATGGACTTTGAATACAATGTGCATTGTTCCCAATATCAAGCAAAATATATTGTAAGGATTACTGTTGTTTTAATTTAAATGCACTGCAATTATTCCAAACACACATGTATGTTCATATTGTTATGAATTTGACACGGGGATGTTTGACATGACGATATGGACAACAATCAGTATTTGTTGTCGAGCCATCTCTGTTATTGATGACATCACTGGCAGCTCCACAACCAGCTTTCGCTGCAATTTCTTTCTAACGAGCTTTTGAAGCCCAGAGAGGGCTGATAGAAAGGCTGATTAAAGACTCACTGCTGCTCTGAAGGAAAACACCTTTTAATATTCACACAGAGACCCACGAATGAATTTACCCACATGTAAATGCACACAGGGGTACAAAGCAACTTAGATGCGCACACGTGTTTTAAAGCAGACCCGCCAACGCCGACTGAATAATTCACTAAGAACTAGACTTTGTGGGCTACTCTGCAGTCTGCCAGTTAGCGCATGTGCAAGCTGTGTATCTGTGTGCGTGGATGTGTATCTATGAGTGTTGTTTGCTTGGAATCTCCCTTGTACAGTGCGTAGGCGGATGAGGAGGGAAGCCCATGTGCTAGAGGCGCAAATCCACACAGCGTCTCTGAGCTTGCTCGCCGCACAGATGGAAAGATAAAGGGAGGGAGAAAAAGACAAAGGATAGAGAAACAGTGAGTAGAAGAAGAATATTACAAAAGGCACAAAGTGAATTAGCACATATGCATTACTGTGGCAGACACACTCCACAACAGGATGAAGATTTTTGTTTGTATCAGCTCCCACTTCAAACTGGGCTATTGCCATGGAAACTGAAGGTTTGACATTACAAAATTTCCAAACACAATGGGCTGTTAGAATAAATTATCCAGTTAAGGTTCCAAACAAACACTTTTTAGTACAGTAATAATAAATCAAATACACCCCGTTACTGCATACAGAATAAAAATAATTCATTTACTTTCAACTGTGTCACTTTTGCAGGAAAACAGTCTATGGAACAATGGAAACATGGGTCTTTATGTCAAACCTGTCAGTGCTTTGGTTCATTGTGCATCATTGGTAGTGGCTTACAAACCCCACCATTTTGCAGTCTCCATCAAACGATTTCACCAATGAGGCTGTGACTGAAGGGAAACCCACACTCATCTGATCTGAAGTCAGTTGCCTTATTCATTAGGCCACGCAGCCAGTAGACGCACTCGAGGCTTGTAACTCACACTTCGTGACTCATATACTGAATATCAAAGTAGATCAGGACAAAACAAGAACAAGTATAGTATAACTATATAGACATTTTCTTTTATGTATTTATGAATAAATCCATCCGCTTATCCCTCTGGACACATCATTAATTATGTTTATGGAATCATCACTTGTTTCGGGTCTTTTAACTTCATACACCCTCCTCTGGGCAGTGGCAGTTTCTAGCATGTGCAATGTGTGTGGCCACACAGGGCAGCGTTCCCCACTCACCCCCCCCAAAAGTAATTGCTACGTGAAATGGTTTTCTATTGTGCAATGGTATGACTTGTTAACAGTGTCGGGAAGATTACTTTGGAAATTTAGTTGGGTTAGGGTTACAAGTTAGCCGGTATGGGCATCGGATTGCCTAAGGACCACCCGGAAATGACTGCGGTCAAGCCAGCCTCCACTCGTGAAGTAGCAATAAAGGCGGCCGCCCCTAATTTTGTTCATACTAGGCATTATGGTAATAAGTCACCAACTCACGGCGAAAGCCACCTTCAAAATAAAAGCTTCCCAATTATACGGACCTCAATGCTCTTCGGTTAAGGAACGCAACCAGCAAGGTTAATTTGAATCTTGAGATGCATTACAAAATGTAGTTTCTGTGATATCTTATGAAAAATAAATGTTAACTGGACTGCAGTTATATAGCGCTTTATCTACACCATCACAATGCCCAAAGCGCTTTACAAAGCCTCACATTCACACACACATTCATAAAGCAATTGGCGACTGCTGCCATGCAAGGCACTGCCAGGCCCACTGGGAGCAAATTAGGGTTCAGTGTCTGCCTTTTTAAAAACATCGTTTTAGCGTGCATGCATGCTACTGTATGTTTTAAGATAGCGTATGTTTTACCATGCCTGCGCCCAATAATACGGTGCGCCTTATGTACGTGTTAAATACAGAAATAGACCCCGTAACTGAGACTGTACCTTTTAATACGGTACGCCTTATGGTCGTGAAAATACGGTAATATAACTAATTACATTAGAGTACATGTGATTAAATTAAATTTTGTTATTATTATTATCTATTTTATTCATACATTTTACAAAGGTTTGCCTACTACTTCCCTATACAGGTAACAAAGGTGTCAAAGGACTGACACTAGAACAGATTACTTATTATTTTATTATTTGCTATCAGGAAAAACAAAATGATCCCAAATTAGAGGTTGACCAGTGTTTTCAACCTTCGAGATACGATTGTATTATTGTACATGAGACAGTGTTTTACAATTAAAACAAATTTAATCTGTCATACATTGGTTGGAGCAGTCGCCCAAACACCACGTAGTCCACCCGAGCTGGATGAATAACTAAAACATTTGCAATATGCATCCAGTATAGAGCTCGAAAGGATTTTTTAGAATATTGTACATCCAACTTAAGGGAAATAATGTGCAATTTGGTGACTTTGCTCAAATGCTGGTTTCTTCCATGCAACATGGCACACAGGCCCAATGCCCCCACTGTCATTAACAGCAATAATCCCATAATCACAGCAATCCTTAATGGGCTTGTTCGCTCAGAAATGTCTCAGTCTATGGTGTGTACAGCATCTCCCTGTGTCTTAATGAGGTTTTCAAGATTTATGCAAAGGAGCACTAATCTTAAAGACCCTGTGGATTTCTGAGTCTTTCATTCGGTTAACTGACCTTTTCTGTTCCCCTTTCAAGGTAGCGTAGCAGCTCAAGGAGCATGAAAAGGAATTATGAAGAGGTGACAAATTTATAGCTGACACAAGAGAGAAAGGGCAACAGGAGGGTGATGAAGCAGTGATAAACAAGTAAGTCAAGACACTTGTCATACCGCTTTGCTATGCTGAGTTTTACACTTAAGCACATTCTGAAAGATTTGTTGGCCTTCTTAGACATAAAAAAAAATAATAATGACCTGAGCCCCTACATTAAATGAAGATAAATTTCACTGGTCCAATTTCTCTTCTAATTGCAATGTTTCATTTGTGATTATCTAAAATCTCCAAACTGAACTACAATTAATTGAAGATTCTAAATTGCTCATAGGTGTGAATGTGAGTGTGAATGGTTGATTGTTTCCATGTGCCCTGCGATTGGCTGGCGACCGGTTCGGGGCGTACCCCGCCTCCCGCCCAAAGATAGGCATCAGCACGTCCGCGACCCTAGTGAGGAGAAGCGGCTCGGAAAATGGATGGATGGATAGTCGTCTGTGCGCCAATTTATCAAAGATCGACGATCAGCTCTGAGAGTTGTTTGCTATGGTGATGGACAGATTG
Organism: Phycodurus eques; assembly: GCF_024500275.1. Classification (NCBI taxonomy): domain Eukaryota; kingdom Metazoa; phylum Chordata; class Actinopteri; order Syngnathiformes; family Syngnathidae; genus Phycodurus; species Phycodurus eques. The sequence goes on from NC_084545.1 coordinate 8,522,321, forward strand.
ACAGATGAGGTCAGAAAGAAGTCTCCGTGGACAAGGATGTTTGCAGATGACATTTTGATCTGGCGTTAGAGTAGAGAGCAGGTGGAAGAGAATCTAGAGAGGTGGAGGTATGCACTGGAGAGTACATGTGTGTGAATGAAAGCGAGGTCCAGCAGAATTGTAAGGTTATAAGGAGTTCAAGTACTTAGGGTCAACTGTTCAGAGCAATGGGAAGAGTGGAAGAAATTCAAAGAAGAGAGTACAGGCAGGAGCAGGTGGAGGAAAGTGTCAAGTCATATTGTATGGTTTGGAGATGACCAGAAGACAGGCGAAAGAGCTGGAGATGGTGACATACATTTTGGAGTGACGAGGATGGACAGCATCAGGAATTAACTCGTGAGAGGGAAAGCACAGACCACATGCTGTGGAGAAAAAGATAGAGAGGCCAGATTGAGATGTTTCAGGCACGTGGAGATGATATAGCGGTCGATCCTCGAAATGGAGCTGCCAGGTAAGAAGCAAAGAGGAAGACCAAAGAGAAGATTTATGAATGCGGTGAGGGACAGGTTGCAGATAGCTGGAGTCAGAGCACATTCAACAAGAACAATGTGTGCTACGATTCATTTCTTATTTGAGTAAGTTTCAACTACAGGATAAAGTAGCAGACCATTAGGTTTTGTATTTTGCATCCTGAAAAACTGTGATTTACAATGAACATTTTCTCCATTGCTGATGATGCCTGTGAACCTTTCTTAACCAGGTGCAATTGATATAATTATTATTTCATCCAAGCAGATTAAGAAAATCTGGCAGAGATGTTTGCATTTGATGTTTTATGGCTTGGACACATTCCCTTAATAGGCACACAATTTTATAAACAGAGTCAGGAGGGAGATGCATTACTAGGTGATGTATTTAAAGAACTGAGAAAAAATATCAGAGGGCTCATCTCTGACTAAAAAGAAGTGGATTTCTTTTGTAAAAACTGGTTTGAGGGGCTTACCTTACCATAAAGTTCAATTGTCTAATGAGGCCACAATCCTCTCCACTTAATTGAATACCAAAAAACAAAAAGAGCAAGTTTATAATGATGAAATAAGAATGCAATCACAGAAAAAGAAAGATGTGACTCACTGGATTGATGCTTAGAATGCAGATCATCCTTCTTTAGAACAATTTTGCATTAAACAAGGATTTAAGTCTGCATGCTTTTTCCTTTGGATTTTTGTGGCCTTTTTTCTACACTTACTCTTAAAACAATCTCAACAAGAGGTGATAAGATAAGAAGACTATGTAAAGGAAAGACGTAGACTATATGAGTCATTCCAGAATTGGAGGGGAATTTTGGCACAGATTTTATTTTTATTTATTTATTTTTTTAAAACAGACAACATTTTTGTTATGTTATCAAAAAACGTAATAGCTCGTCATATAATTTGATTCGTCCCGCTCAACCATCAATGGTACACTTTTTATGACATATTTTGTCATAGCATATACGGCATTACAAAGACACCTGAAAAACATATTTCAAAAATATTTTGCCCCACCTTTTGTAAATATTCACTGTTTTGGCACTTATGAAGGCCAGCACAACATTTCACACCTTTGCTACAGTATATTTACACTATGCCATTGTTTTTTGGGGAGGATGAAAAGAACCCTGCGACAGGCCGGAATATTAAGATGTTACTTAAACCCTTTCCTCTACAGTTAATAAAGTTTGAATTTGAAAATGGACTAAAGTAAGGACAGAAGAGGAGGTGATAGAGGATGAGACCAGATGTCAATGAGGATGAAGAGCAGGAAGAAGAAAGAATTATAGAGAGGGAGGTAAGCAGTCCGAGTTTACATGAGCCACAAGTTTACGAGTGCGTGTGTGCCTGGGGACAAGAGAAGGGCAAGAGAGAGGGCAGGAGAGGCAAACAGAGTGCATCCTAAACGTAGCTCCATTACTGCTCTATTCACAAGGTCAAGTGAAACAGATGTGGCAGAGGAATGAACCAAGCCATCAGGGAAGCCCCTCGCTTATCCATGTACTGTAATTGCTGCAAGAAAATGACCTGCGGAGCCACATTTCCTCAACATTTCTTCATTTAGCGCACGAGTATCAAACCTGTTTTCGTCACAAGCCACATCGCAGTCCTGTTTGCCCACAGGGGCCACTTATGACTGAAAATGTGCATATATTATCAAATAGCCATAATTGCCCCTGTATTTTGGTTCATCATTTTTAGCAACAAATTGATGGATAACCCATTTTTAGACACCTGAGGTCAGTGAAAATAAAATAGTGACAAGCATATATTGAACAGTTTTTTTGTTCTCTTCAAATGCATTCAGTAACAAACATGAAAAAAAGTAGGTGTGTCCTGTTTGCTACATCATTTCCAGGTTTTTGTGAACCACATAAAATAATGCGGCCGGGCAGATCTGGCCCCCAGGCCTTGGGTTTTGCACCTGTTATTTAGAGGATGAAGCTGCAGAGGTGACCTGAGCGCACGAACACAAAATACAGCTGTACCGGGCGAAACAAAACAAAACAGTATGAGTTGTTGTATTAGAGTAGAAGGAAAAAACAGAGACTTGCAGATAGAATCTTCATAGCCAAAATCTGTGTGTATGCAATTCATATGTTGCTTGCACTCAACAGCCGTACTTCCATGTCTTTTCACAGGGCCACAGAAGGCATCTCTTCCTCCACCCCCAGCTGGGAACATGAAGGCCTCTCGTATTATGCAACTCATTGCAGAGTTCATCAAAGTACAATGAAGCAGCGATGCGTCAAGCTCGAAACACCCTGGTGGACGACCTTCTGTTGTTGGTAAACAATGTTCGCGAATATGACAGGGACGCCTATGGTATTGTAGAATTGCAGCTTGAGCAATGAATGTACTGTGTTAGCAATTTGAATAGAATTTATTTATTGGGGACATTTTTGAGGTGGATTGATTTGTTGTTAGTATAGTTTAATAGGCAACTAAAACTTATTGTGTCTAAGTTTTGTAGTATTCGTGTTCTGTCTCAAAACTGTTTTTTTTTTTTTTTTTTTTTTTTTTTTTTTAGAAATACTGTTTTCCCATTTTAACATCTAGGTAATCATCGTCAGTGAACCTCACTTTAAAACATGAATCCCTGCTCGGTAAAAGTTTGGTGATAGAATGAGGTTACCGTACACCGCATAGCTACAGCATGTTGTGAAAGAGTGCATGTGTGTAGTACTGAGAGAGCGACACAGTGGGAGGTTGTGTGGGTGGGGGTGTCGAGGGGGGCAGTTGCCATGGCGATGGAAGAGCGTGCTTATGTCTATGTCTGTGTGTGTGTACTTTAAGCTGTCGAATGGTAAAATCCTCTTGGGAGGACAGCGGATTCAAGCATTGTAATTGGCCAATGTCCTTCTCTAAGGAGTATAACGAATAACATAAAGCCCCAAAAGGTTGCTGTGGCCTCACATTGAGGTCAGAAATGCTGTTTGTTGTTGTGGTACGGCATGCCGTCTCTCTCTTTATTCCAATGTGTGTGGAAAAGAAAGCATGAAAATCAAGCATAGAGGATCAGCGTACAGTCAGCAGACGTGGGTAGTTATGAGCTACATTTACTCCGTTACATTTACATAAGTAACTTTTTGGATAAATTGTACAGTTTTAATGTAACATACATTTTACTTTGAGCATTTTTGTTTCGAACAAATGCTATTTTTACTCTGTTACATTAAGCTACATTCCACTCGCTATTTGTATTGTCCTCTCCAGGTATTTATCATCGTTTCTACGATCTATTTTGGTTTGTCGTGTTTCACCAAATCAAATTTAACTACTAGTGACGTTTGACTCCATTTCACCAATCGAACGGAGCCAGGCAGTCACCTGACTGCACGGTCTCTGTGGTCCCTCAAAGAAGCAAAGTTTTCAAATTGACTCAGTTGTGTGAAAAATGTAAGGAATTGCATTTAACTTACAGATGAAAAAAAGAATAGCTATGTCTCGTGTCATCTGTATCTGCCTACATGTCGGCATTTCGGTCTCCAAGAACTCATCTCGGTAAAAAAAGGTTTGTGCACTTTCAAAAGGAGCAGAGGGAAAAGCAATCTGCAATGTATGTACAGCACTGAAGATAAAGATGCAAGTTGGCAGAGCTCAAATTGTTTTTGGGTAATAGAGAAAAATACCTGTGGATGAATCCACCTGGCGAAGTTCAATATACATAATCAATTATATAGAATAAATCATCTCTGCCTGGTGACCCTATTGTGCTGTTTCATGTGTGTAAACATCCATCCATCCATCCATTTTCTACCGCTTATCCGAGGTCAGGTCGTGGGGGGCAGTAGCTTTAGCAGGGACGCCCAGACTTCCCTCTCCCCAGCCACTTCATCCAGCGTTCCCAGGCCAGCCGAAAGACATAGTCTCTCCAGCGTGTCCTGGGTCATCCCCGGGGTCTCTCCCTGTGGGACGTGTCCGGAACACCTCACCAGGGAGGCGTCCGGGAGGCATCCGAATCAGATGCCCCAGCCACATCATCAGGCTCCTCTCGATGTGGAGGAGCAGCGGCTCTACTCTGAGCCCGTCCCGGATGATCGAGCTTCTCATGCTCTCTCTAAGGGAGAGCACGGACACTCTGCGGAGGAAACTCATTTCGGCCGCTTGTATCTGGGATCTTGTTCTTTCGGTCACGACCCACAGCTCGTGATCATAGCTGAGTGTAGGAACATAGATCGACCGGTAAATTGAGAGCTTCGCCTTTCAGTTTAGCGCCTTCTTTACCACAACGAACCGATACAAAGTCCGCATCACTGCAGACGCTGCACCGATCCGCCTGTCGATCTCCCGTTCCATTCTTCCCTCACTCGTGAACAAGACCCCAAGATACTTGAACTCCTCCACTGTGTGTAAACAAAGAACATTCATTTAGGACAATCTCTTCTGGCTGAATTTATCTTACTCTATGTTATTTTATTACAAAATATTATATATACGTGATATTGTTGGGAAATATTTGAATTTGTACCATATGACTATTTTATATTTCTGTCCATTTAATGTTAATGTTACTCAGCACTTGAGTAGTTTTTTGGGGGGGGTTTTCATTGAATAGTTACTTATTCTAATTAGTAATTATCTGGAGAACTATTTTTTTACTTATGTCATATTCTAAAGTACCAGTACTCTTCCTTGAGTACAATATTTGGCTATTCTACCCACCTAATATGTAATCTGTAATATTAATATTATGTAACATCAGATGCTAGAGCATACAAATGTGGATGCAAGACACATACAGTGAGGTTTATGGATTATATGACATCAGTCTGAATCAAAGCATGCAGAAAACACAGCAAACATAAAGATCTCAAACATGAATTATGCATAGTCATTCAATGTCTCCAAATAAACTGCGCACCCTCAGGCCCAACACTGACATTTCACAGTGAGCCTACATGAGACAATGAGAGATTTGAGAACATTTTCACCACAACAAAATGCACATTTTGGAAGTAACATCTGAAACCAACATCCAAGCCAAAACTTTGATTTGGAACTCAAATCAATACAACAGATGATTCTTATGTGTACCAACTGTGATCGTGAGGAATATCCTTCAGTTATCTTCACTACTAATTTGCATATGTAATTAAATGTAAAGAAATTACAAATGAAAGTTAAAGTGATATATTAAAAACCATTTAAGGTGGTAGTGATCCTCAGTAAAGGTTCACAGCAGTAGAGCAGTTCCTTCCATCCAGGTGGCAAGCTTGTTACGGTAATCTTATTATATAAAGGTCTATGACTGCATTACTAAAAACTATTACTCTCAGAGCATTCCGACAATAGTGATTCAATGTGAAGTAAAATGAGTGGCAGACAGAATGAGGAAAGGGAAGAAGAACAGGAAAACACACCGACTGAGGGGATGGACGATGCTCGCGGAGGCAGAACCATTGCAAGCAGAATTTCCAATAATTGTCCACTTAACAACAAGATAAATGAATGAGCAGCTCCAAGGACATTGAAAAACTCTTTGATTACAAAGCCTCAAGTCCTCACGCTGGTATCAAGGAACTCCATTGCCAAATCTGTGCACTCTTGAATGGTTTGATTGCCTTGTTTGGTTTAAATTTTCTTTCGAATTATTTGTTAGTCATACACACACAAAAATACACTGCTGATTTCCATGAAATGTTACGGAGGGGGCATGGCAAGAATGCATTACATACTGGCTGTATCTAAATTTTCACGTATTTATACAAAGGCCATCCTGTTGGTTGTGGAACTTTTCATGGAAGCAAACATCACTCTGCCTATTGATTTTCCTCCAGGGGACATGTCAATAAATGCATGCAAAATAGCTTTGACCTCTTACTTACGTCTGTCCAATTAGCCAATGAAGAGTTATATTCTGACAGGGCATGTTTAACAGCCACTGTACCCTTGACCTGCTTGATTCATACATTGTGAAAACCCAAAATCTTACCCAGAATATTTGTCTTAATTCTAGTGAAGTGTAAAATCTAATCTGATTACACCACCTAAAAAAGTAAATTGTTTTTATACAATTTTCACTTCTTTCAAGCAAATTATTACTTACATTATTTCTTAAATTTACAACTTAAAGTAACAAGTTACAAGTTAAAATTGTCTCAAGAGAAGTTACCTTTTACACGAGGAGTCTTATTTTAATGAGTTTTGACTAAAAAGAAGAAATAAAAGAAATAAAGGTTTTTGCAGTATGTGCTTGGATCAGCATACTTCATACTGATGTCATTAGGACAGCATGGTTTACAGGAGATTATTGCTCTTGCAATATGAATTATTAGAGCCCATCGCAGAGCCCTGAAGCACATACGGGTCAAAATCAAGTTTTAGACAGTTTGATCGATGGTTTAGAAAATGATTCATAATGTATATATATATATATATTTTTTTTTTTCCAGTAAAATGAAGGCAAAGCAAATGGTGGACCGATATCTGTATTTGTTTTCATTTTGAGTCCTGTGAGTGGAATGGCCAGGTGCCCAAATACTTTTGTCCGTAATGTGTAGCAGAATTCCTCTGTCCTTTGACCAGCACACGATACAGAATATTCTATCTGGCACATGGTGACAACCGATGTAGTGTAGTTCTTTGTCCTCAATCATCTGTCTCCAAGGTTGACTATTAAGCATCCACAGTGTGTGATCCTAGGACATTATTTCAAAAAGCACTACACCACAGTGGAAATAAATTAGTCTGCCATGTTCGTTGAAGCGTGGAGATTGCTTTTCTCTCCTGACTCATTCCCACCTGCGATGGTTTCCATCACGAATAGCACGACAAACCCAATCGCCCTGCTTCTTCTGATTGTCGCCAGGATAAAGTTTGCCCAGCCAGCATGTTTATCAAGAGCCATCAAAGAAGCCAAATCTATATCAGTTGTCTTCATCAGGGTCACAGGTAACTGGAGCCCATCCCAGCTGACTTCAGGCGAGAGGCGGGGTATACCCTGGACTGATCACAAACATTCACACTCACATTCAAACCTATGGACAATTTAGAGTCTTCAATTAGTCCAAATTGCATACTTTTAGAACGTGGGAAGAAGACACAGGACTCAGAGAAAACATGTAAGCATTGGGGAAATTATGCAAACTCTACACAGAGATTTTGAACAGAGATTCAAACCCAGATCTCCTGAAAACACAATCAAACCCAATTCTTTCAAGAAATTTCACAATTGACACTTTTTTTTGTTTTTCCTTTTGTTTTTTACAAGCAAGCTAGTACAGTTTCTTTGATTATTTTTCCTGGTCTCGTTGCATTCGTCATCATCAAGCATAAAATCATATTGGCTGGCAGAGTTCAAAGGGCTCAGTCATAATTCCCCATTATGGCCATGGGGGAAACTTTGTAATGCAAACCACATGCATTGGAATGTCAAACAAGGGGTTAACGATGTCAGAAAAACAAGAATCAAACACAATGTTCCCTTGCTATTCGTGTGCGATATAATTCTGTGAGTAATTGGCGCCCGCCAAAATGTTTATAATTGCCGATAGGTGCCACAAGATGGCGGCAAAGCACTACTTCCAGCCAGGGCTATGGCCAGGGCTATGGCCTGACGAAGTACAGCTCCTCCCCTCACTTCAGCATAGTTCCCCGGCACCAAGATGGCGGCAAAGTAATACCTTTCTAATTGGCAGAGTTTTGGCCTAAGCACAAAAAGAGCAAATAGTGAGTTTTTTAAGAAAATAGGCTATAAAAACAATCTACAAACAAGAGAAGTGATAATACACCATTAGCATCACGTGTCATCAATTATTAGATTAGATTTTAGTTTTTCAGTTTTGCTGTTAACAATGGTCAACATCTTTGTTGATAATTCAAAAGTGAGGCCCATCTATGGCAAGAGTAATCATTGTCTTCATCATTAAAAGCAATATTTTAAGTTTGACCATTTTTACATGTGTATGGATGTTAAGAAAATAGTTATTCACTACTATAGTTCTAATATTATTTCCTATGGGGAAAATAATATTTAAAAAATATATATATTTAAAAAAAAAAAAAAAATCAAACCAGCATCTCAGAAACGCTTGTGTTTGACCCAGGAGGTGCCATTGAAATATAAAATACTTACTGGAATGAAAGCAAAACAACACCATTGGCTGGATCTGGTGGGGCGCTGATACCACCAATCCCAACCAAGATGTATTGTAGTTGCCACTCTATAGTTAACATTTTGGTACAGTTTTGACCAAAAAAAGCACCTAAGAAGTGTCCACTGAAATGCTTCTTCTCCACCACTTCATTACACCGCAGCCATTAAACAGGGTTCTCCATCCCCATTAACATGCTTTGTTAGGCAAACTAAAAGACCTGCAACGAGCATGTGAGAATTCTTCGGAGGGAAATAAGTCACTGACAGACATTTGGAAACCACTGATATGTGGTTATGGACTTCTCAGATGCACATTTTGCTCCCGATAAATAATCATCCCACTCGGTCATTGGTGTAAATCTGTGATGCAGGCACAAGTGGAGAAATGCACCATGTGTAATGACGTGTACCAGAAAGCGAGATAATATGTTCACCTAAAGTTGCGAAGTCACAGGATGGAAAGAGGAGCGGGGGCAGGGGGAACTTTCCTGTGGATTAATGTTGAGTACTCACTTTCAAGGTCTGCTATTCACCTTGTGTTTTCTGTACCTTTCTGCTTGGTAATAAACATATACAGGTACACACTTTAGTACGCTTGAAAAATCCAATGTCATCCAGCATAAATATGTTGAATTTAAAAGGATAGTGTATGAGTCATTTTCATATAATATGATCAACAACAGTAAAAGACATACCCTATTGAATTTTATTCTGAAAAAAAATATTATTTTTACTGATACAAGTATTTGAATTATCGGCAATTGTTATCATTTACATGGTAATAATTGCTTCTAATAATACTTTTCACACTTTTAATGACAACATGTTTTTGGTACTGTATATGTCCCAAATGAAATTCCGTAATTTCGTTTTCTGTAGATACCAATTGGATTTTTGGATATGGAAGAGTTTTCTCCTATTGCTTAAATACCTTTTCCATGAAAACTAACACAAATGCATTATTTTTTTCGGGGGGGATTCTTAATGGTTCCTCTGTCCCTCAAGCTGTCTTTATCGTTCATGTCACTGGAGAGAGCCCCATTATGTTTTTTCAATACAAGAGAAGGATCTGTGATCTGAAATGCCAGGATGTGGCCAGCATTTTGCATTCATGCAATAGCAGACAGGAAACGAGATGGTGTTATTTTTGTGTGTGAAAGTGTCAGAACAATTGCATGTCTTGAATGTATAAAGACAAGAGTGTAATGGGTGTGAGTAGTTAGGATCATTTATGCACTTGAATGTGCAGAGTTTGAACAAATTGTGCACCTCACATGATTTTTGGCGAGTCTAACGAGTTGTTATGATTGTTGATGATTTTTCCCATACAAGTTAAGAAAATCTTGCTGTTCATATATTTGGATTGGACTGTCATGAAATTGGTGCATGTATCTCTTGATTGTCTTTACTACTCTGACCTACAATTTTAAATCATCAGTAACGTTTAGCAAAATATAGGACTTCAACAATGACTGTTTCAGTATGGGAAAGATTTACACTTGTGTCTTTACCATGATTAATCGTATTACATGAAAATGAACGGCATTCAGTTTGTTCAATATGGTTGGACGACGCTATACTTTGCAGTGGTGTATAATTTGACTGTACGATACTGAAATCCGTCTGACGCTGTCAATAAAAACTGAGCATTAGAATTATTGTAAAGGCAACATTGATGAAGCTTTTGTATTTACTGTCAGATTGTGCAGGTATCTCTAATGGTGTACCCAGCGAGTGTGTAATATATTTGCACTAAATCTCTGCTAACTTGTAGTGTTTATATTTTTTGAAGCTGGTAAGGAGGAGTAATGCAATCAACCTGGCAACCTGAGCTGATACAACAGACCACTACCACAAACCCTCCTCCTTTTCATCATGGCCTGGGGTGAATTTCCAGAGAAACGGTGCTATTGTTGACCACAGAGGCTCGTTTGAAGTCTGCTCACACATTAACGAGGGGGGGAGAAAAAGAACATGAATGAGTCGCATCAAAGATCCAGGAGGGGCTGAAGGGTACTTATGCAGCCTGGCTACATTTTGCAATATGGACACCTTTCTAGTTCCATGTCCAAAGGCACGATAAAACATTTAGTAGTAAATAATGAATTAAAAAAAAAAAAAAAAACTGTCTGGCAACCAGTGCAGGGTATACCCCGCCTCTCACCCAAAGTCAGCTGGAATACGATCTTGCGCACCAGCCACTCCACTGAGGATAAGTTGTCTCGAAAATAGATGGACAATTAAAAATATATATATATTTTTTTTTTTTTCCAGTTCTAGTTGGAGAAACATTAGCTGGGTGTCCAAATAATGAAAAGAGAAAAAAAAAAGATAATGTAGCTTCTTCCCCCAATCTGCCACTCTACTATTAACTGCGCTTCTGTAAGTGCTACAAATGAATGCCAATTGCAATAAACACACATACATAAAAAGGTGAAATTTAAAAGAACATACTTGACACTAAATGTGTCACTTTTTGTTTTATACTGCACTATTATCTGACCATAAACTTTACTGGTTTCTGTGCACAGATACTGCTGCTCACTTGATATTGTGCATCCTGTTCTGTGTGTACTTACTACTTTTGTGCACTTTTTAAAATGGGTTATGTATTGTGTGAATGAAAAGGTCTGTCCTTATTGTGAGCAAGTATTGACGTCGTAATGTGAAGCGTTAAAGCCATTGGAGCATTTGTTCAATATCCAGCTCAAGGTCTTCTATGCACTAGTACACTCTGTTTTCACTAGTAAGATAATTCAGTCGTGCTACTAGTGGTAATATACTTATGTTTTAAAATTCTATTAGGGAACATCTAGCGCTTCACTAGTATGCACAGATGTCAACTACTGCCTAGTTTTGCCTCACAGGTAACGTGTAGTTGTCCTACTAGTACGCCAAAGTTGCCCTATGAGGACAAAGAGCATACAATAGAAGTACATGGACCTTAAGTTTATAATTAAAGCTACAGCATCAAATAAATGTTCAAATGGCTCATATGACTTGAAAAACGATTTTCGTCAGTTTTTTGTGACATGTGACAAAGTTGTCCTACTAGTATGAAGGACAAAGTGAACTAGGATAGCAAAGCCATTTGAGCATTTATTCAACATCCACACATATCCAGCTAAGTTGTACTATAGGAAGACAAACGTCGCACTTGTAGAGGGAAAAAAGAAAAAAAAAAACATTTACGAGGTGAAGTTTTTCTACTAGTGCGCTGAACGGTGGTACTAAGGTCAAAGAGCATACTAGCACGTGTACCTTAAACTGGATATTAAGGATACTAAATGAATGATCAAACAGTTTTTCATGGTAATCAAGCTTTATCGACCTTCTGCATTAGTTAGCCAGAACATCCATAATTGCTCGTCATGAGGGAAAACCTTTTCATTCAAACAATATTGAACAGTATATTGAAGTACACGAAAGTGCTATTGAGTGCACACATATTGTGAATCATGTGTGTTGCCATGATCCCGAATATGATTTAGAATAGGAACTCGATCCGGTCTGTTTCGTCAACAGGCTGGGGTTATTTAGCAACACTATTCTCCTTATTATTGGACATCGATGTCATTTGAACTTACTTTGACTGTCGAATTTCCTGATGATGGTGTCCAGGAAGGTGTTCTGCGGAGCCACGTGGCCTCTCCGGACCGGCATCTTCGATACAGTGGCCCCAGGACTTTAATCGGGACTTTGTTGGACTTGAAAAAGTGAAGTGCTCACAAGGAGACTCTCTGACAGCTCGCTCCAGTCAGTCGGGGATGAAGGTTCCTCCGAGTTCCCCCCACCCCCCGCCCCCACACACAGGTCGATGAGAAAGTTCTGTCCTCCCTAAAAACGCGCAGCTGATGTGAAGCGTTCACCGTCTCCGGTTTGAAAGATGCGGGGAGTGACGGTGTCTGCTTCTGTCCCCACTTTGGCGGTGTTGGTAGTGATGGAGAGGGAGGAGGGCGCTCGTCAGGTGATATTTCCTCCTCTCAGTGGAGCTGAGCCGCACTTCTCCTCTCATGGCGCACGACAGCCCGCTCCTGCGAAGCGAACTGGGGGAGCTTGGCTGCGAGCGTCGCGGTGCTTGGAGCCATGGACGGCTGCTGCCTTTGTTTCTCTTCTCATTCCACTTCTCCTCAATGCAGACTAATATTAAAACAAAGATAGAAGATCCACCTTGATGAGTATTTCGGAGGTGTTTTTTTTTTTTTTTTTTTTTGTAGCTCTAATTCTCCTCCTCCTCGTGCTCTTCCTCTTCGCTGTGCGCTTTTTGCCGGATGACTTCAGCTCCACCGGCTTTAGCTGCGCCTCTTTAACCCTTTCTGCATCGACCGCTCGCCATTGATTTGAAATGTTTAAGAAAAATAAGTCCCCCTACTAGCAGTTTAAAAAAAAGAGCCATTTGACATAGCCTTCTTTAATTACTTCAGAATTGGAGGACGTTTTAATCTCCCCACCCGTGGATTTTTATAAATAATCCATGCTCGAAGTACACAAACATTGCACTAGTTGTGTAAATTATAGTTGTCAAAGTGATTCATAAATATTGTTGAAAACAGCAAATACTTCTTGACCCCCCCCCCCCCCCTTATTTTTTTCCTTCCTTCTCTTATTGTTTGTATTCTTCAAAATTGTCAAAAATGTGATTGTGGTGGTAAAGCACCAGGTGTAATCTTAAAAAAATAAAAAATATTCAAAAAAGAAAGCAAACAAGAATCATGAAAAAATATATATCTAAACACTAAACTAACAAATTCTCCCCCCCCCCCCAAAAAAAAAAAAAATCAAGAATACATTTTTGGCTACAGAAAGCATGACTTATGATGACAGCAACAACAACAAAGAACCGACACAGACTGAATGAAATTGGGCAACGAAATACAAACAAATTGACGAGACAACGAGGTACACCTGGAGAAGACGCGAGTTGCTGGAGGGAGCTGATTGGTTGACATAAGGAACAGGGCTGACGAGAACAGGTGGGGACAAAAAAAAGAAAAAATGAGTCAACAAGACAAACATGGTACACATAAAAAAACATCACATAGCATGAAAAGTCAACAAAAACCTGGATCATGACACCTCTCGCTTGATGACCAATTTACATATCAAATAAAATTGCTAAAATGTGTATTACATCAGCCTTTTTTATATACTTTTGTTGATTTCTTTCTTGTAATTGTAAAAAAAACGTGTTTTTTTATTTCGTGATCACATGATCGTGATCACACTCCAAAGTTTTGTCTGTCAACAAGCACGCAACTTCGTTTCTAAAACATTTTTAGCTAACTCGAGGAAGAGGAAAAGAAGTAAGCTACATGACTCAGGAAAACTGGGTAGACTTCTGTTCTTCTATTTTGTTTAGCTGTAACCCTGTTAGTCATATTACCAGAAACAGATATTAATAACAAAGTTTTTCTTTTTAATTATGTACTTAAGTTTGTTCTTGACCAGCTACCCTAGCACCTAACACAGTTAGCAAAAACTAACATTAGCATTGATTTGCAACAACTGTAATTACTGTAATTAGCGTAATACTAACATTAGTATTTTAAATTAAATGTAACTGTCTTTATTGAATTGTAAAGGGTTTATTCAGCAATATTCAATACATTTTAATAAAATTTTGCATAGGTGCTGAGTATAAAAAAGAATAAAATGTCATGATATGATGTTTTTTTTCTTGAAAACATATCAAAAATAAATGGTCGGTATTTAAAACCTTTTGGTGCCTAAATGGTTATCTAATTCTGGAATGAGCCACAAAGGAAATAGACCCTACCCCTGCTGTAGCAAAAATTCTCATCACGAGAAATGGCACCCAAAGGCCCGGTCCGATTTTAAGCATTTATGAGGCATCTGGTGTCAAATGGAGCAGCTTCCATTGTGTTTCAAAGCAGGTTAAACCTATAGACGACATGCGTTTAGAGCCTGAATTCGAGAGGTTTATTAAACACTCAAACGTGCCAGTGTGCGGAAGGATACAAACAAACAACATTGCAGCTATTGCTGACCTATTTTAATTAGCACATGGCTGGGGTTGGGGATTTACTTCCGAGGCTTGTCGTGTACGTCACAGCGTGGGGTTCCCCTCGCGTCAGGCAGGGAAGCTGCTTCCAAAGACAGATAATATGCCACTGACTCTGTCTCGTGACTGAAGCAAATACACAACGATCGTATCAAACATTCGGATAATAATTCTCCAGAGGTGGCAAAAATACTGTCACTCTAAATTTAAGTAGAAGTACAGATACTAAAAAAAAAGACTAAGTAAAGTCATAAATGGGTGTTGAAAAGGTGAGCTTGAGAACAACCACGACTCAGAGTGGGACGCTCATCTTCCAAAACCCAGAGAAAATAGAAAGGATGGTTGGTGTTATAAGAGAACAATATACATTTTGGAATCCCGACAATAGTAGCTGTTGTAAAATAAGCATTCATTTAACTAGATCCGTTTTTCATACAACCAGTGACCAGTGTGACATGAAATCTTGTCACAGATGGTGTGTTGGTTGGCTCAAGTTGACTTCTGTGCAGGCAGCGTGGGTTTAGTTCCCACCCAGTGACAGTGTGAATGTAAGTGTGAATGGTTGTCTGTCTCTGTGCTCTGTGATTGACTGCAGGCGATCACGTCAGCCCAACGAGGACAAGCAGTATATAGAAAACGTCTGGATAGATGGAAACAACAACTATCTTATTAACACCAGTCACAATATGTGATACATGGAGGATGATGTAAGATGACGGGAGTTTAGTTGTGAAGCAGGGGGAACACTTTTGGGAGGACTCAACCCCCCAAAAAGTGGACATATGACTGATTTTTGTTTTAGATTAGTTACCAGCTACTTTCTATTTTATGAGGAATGACATAAGATGCTAGGGTCTAAAGACAGGATCATATCTACAATATATGTAATTGATAAACGATAAATGTTACACAGTTTTTGCTGCAGCTCTGGAATCAGGAGCACCTACTAAAAGGGGAGAGAATGTTCGGAAAATATAAGCAGGATATACCAGTACACTACTCACACAAAGTTAGGGGATATTCAGTTTTTGGGTAAAATTCCAAGGTGATCGTAAAATGGCCTATAACCTATATAGGTGAACGTAACTGGACCTTCTCTTAACTTTTGAATGCGCAATTGTCCAAGTGTAAAACAAAGTATCTGTTGTGAATTTTGCCATTGTTAGAAGACAGATAATGTGCTTTCTAATGTTTAGAGAGGTCAAATTAAGTTAACCTGTAAAGGTTATGGGCCATTTTAGGTGCATCCTGAATTTTCACCTAAAATCCAAACTCCCCTACTTTTTTGGGAGTAGCGAAGGAAAATTAATCTCCAACTATTGCTGTGGTTTGAGCAGAAGATGCTGATGTTTTGCTGAATAAGTAACAGTATACAAATCACTTTCAGGTAGTAAAATATATTTTTTTTAAAACACCCTTACAGGGCTGGAACCTGAATGGATTAACCCATTAATACCAAACACCATGACAAGAGTGCTCGAGAATTGGAGATTATTAAATACTAGTACTACTGATAACTACTGACTCTTGTTTGATTATAAGCCACTTATATTCATATATGCCTTGTCCCTTACTGATTTCACTGGTTCTTGACAGCATTGTGTGAAAGTGTGCCAGGGTAGATTTCATTTCCCCAGACCGCAGCAGCAGAGGCGGTTCCCTGGTTCATTCTGATCTTTTCTCCCTACATCCGTTAGAGCAGGATGTGTCATGTCCCGACTGAGTGAAACTGCCTTGTTTTCAGGTCTGTCAGCGACAGGCCCGAGAGCAACACCGCTACTTGGTGCACTGCATTGATCAAAATGACCTGCAATCACAAATGCACTCTTTTTTTTTTTTTCCACTGATCACTGTTTTAATGATTGGAAAACCGTGATGGATTGCAGCCTTGAGGCTGGATGAGGCCTGAGGAGCTATTAGTCAAAATATGACATTTTAGTATGAATTAAAAATGCATCAGTTCCCACTCCTATTACACACTGGAGTATTCACTACATTAGCTTGAAAGCCAGAGGAGGCGGCTTGACCAGCCTTCCATCTTCTACACCCTTATTTAGTCAGGACAAGAGCGCAAGGAGGCGGAGGAAAGCATAGAGGGGTGAAGAGGGTGGAAAAAGAGATGTGGCAGGTCTCTTGCTGCAGATGAGCCAAGTCTCACTTTTGGTATTTCCAATTTTCACAATCAGAATAATTCTATTTATGATTATGCTCAAACTTTGAGCCAAAAAGGGAGTGAGCGGTTTACAAAGCAAGCCGTGAATATCATGTACTTTTATCGAGTTTATCATTGTTTATTGATGTTGAAGCAGTGTACGAGAATAGTTGTACTGGGTTTACACAATGCAATGCTCTGTGAGCTAACTGGAAATACCTTATCACAGCTGAACAGCCCTTTCCTCTTCAACTTTAATCCATCCATCCATCCATTTTCTGAGCCGCTTCTCGTCAGGCAGGCAGGGCACATACAAACAAACAACCATTTGCACTCACATTCACACCTACGGGCAATTTGGAGTTGTCAATTAACCAACCATGCATGTTTTTGGGATGTGGGAGGAAACCAGAGGGCCCGGAGAAAACCCACGCAGGCACGGGGAGAACATGCAAACTCCACACAGGCGGGGCCGGGAATTGAATCGCGGTCCTCAGAACTGTGAGGCAGACGCTCTAACCACCGTGCCGCCAACTTTAATCCCCCTATGAAAATCAGATCAATACACGATTACATACAGTATGTGTAAAAAAGGCAAGAGTTTATCTTTCCTGTAACTTGTAGTGCTGCTAAACCATTCATTTAAATGAAAATGGAGACTGGGAAGAACTGGGAAAAGCAGTTCTGATAATAACTGCACACACCTCTACAGCATCTCAAATAATCATCGAAAACAACTCACTGCCTCTCACTGCATGGTGACATCATGTGTGCGTGGGTGTTCGCCAGGTGCTTTTCAGTTTCCTCCTCTCGGCCAAACGACTTGTACAGTATGTTAAGAATGAATATTCCTGTCAGCACTCCTGACCAAAGCAAATGTAGTGAGAACTGGAATTGGTCCCGGGTTGTTTACAGCTGCAGCTGCCCACTGCCTGATGTGTGCAAAGGTTATATTTTGATATACATAGTACTGTACAGTGGAACATCTTAAGGTTAAACACAATCTGCTTTGTTGCTTTATTTGGATTTTAAACTAAAATATACTGTGGGAAAAAAAAAAGGTACTGTACTATATTTTATCTTCATGTTAGGGTTAGTAGGTCATGGTTGAAAGGTGTTTCTCATATTATAAACCGATGCCGTTGTATTCTGAACAAAAATATAAACTTTGTTTTTGCTCCCATTTTTCATAAGATGACCTCCAATACTTTTTCGATGTACACAATATGACTATTTCCCAGGTAGCACGGTGGACGACTGGTTAGAGCGTCTGCCTCACAGTTCTGAGGACCGGGGTTCAATCCCCGGCCCCGCCTGTATGGAGTTTGCATGTTCTCCCCGTACCTGTGTGAGTTTTCTCCGGGCACTCCGGTTTCCTCCTGCATCCCAAAAACATGCATGGTAGGTTGATTGACAACTCCAAATTGCCCGTAGGTGTGAATGTGAGTGCGAATGGTTGTTTGTTTGTATGTGCCCTGCGATTGGCTGGCAACCAGTTCAGGGTCTACCCCGCCTCCTGCCCGATGATAGCTGGGATAGGCTCCAGCACGCCCGCGACCCTAGTGAGGAGAAGCGGCTCAGAAAATGGATGGATGAATGATTTTTTTCCCTCAAATATTGTTCACAAATCAGTGTAAATCTATTTCAAATGTTGCATTTATATTTTTGTTCAGTATAAAACCTTTATCCATCCATTTTCTGTACCGCTTGTCCTCTTGTCTGTCGCAGATTAGAGGCAGGGTTCATTTACCTTCTTCTTGTTATTATAGTCAACTGGATTATTACAGCAATATTGTAATGAGGAGCCAGGATAGAGACATGTAATGTTTTTCCATTACTCCTACTAACAGTATATAAACATCACATTACCGTTCTTTACCATATCGGATAGCCTTCTGTGGTATAATAATAAGTACAGATCCACATTGCTGATGTATTGTCCGGTCACATCAAGTGGTATCAGATAAAACGTGCAGGTGTAAAACAAAAAACAAACAAACAAACAAAAAAATTAAGAATAGCCCATAGTTGTTCTGTGTGTACAAAAGTTTATTGCACTCTAAATATGTAATCAACAATCACCACATGGTTACAAAGAAGATTTGTGGTGAATAACAATGTGTCTTAATAATCATTTAATGTAGAAAACCCATATTTAGAGTGAACCATAGACCCTTTAATAATACATATAAAAATAGAGTAGCAAAAAAGTTTTTACAGGACAGAGAATAAACACAGGGACAGTATGTTTCGAATTAAAAGTATAGTTTGCAGTCATATAATGACTAAGGACCACATATTTATGTGGACATCAAGAGGGTTTGAAAACTGATTTTTCCCAACCGGTTCATCTAAGCATTCCCTCTAAACTGGGTTCTTATTTGTTTTTTTCCAAATACATCTCATCTCTGAATTGCACACATATGAATTTACATGTTACTGAAATTCTCCGCACGTGCTCATCGTCTGGACAGGTCACCCCCTGTGAATTCACAGAAATGATAGAGAAACAGTGAAAAAGATAACGTAAAAAGTTCACTGACATTCCTTTGTGATGAATAAAGAACAGAAGTGACGTCTGCCCCAAGTGTGCATGTTTTTAAGTCCAGGTTAAAAACTCTTCTTTTTGCCCATGCTTTTTAGAGCGTTTCCACTTTTAAATGATATTTCTGGCACTGTATGCTGTTTTAATTGTATTTTTATTTTTTTCCTCTTTGTTTTAAATATTTATAAGCTTTTTTCCCCCTTTGTTTTTAAATGCTTTTAATCATGTAAAGCACATTGAGTTACCTTGTGTATGAAATGCACTATATGAATAAATTTGCTTTGCTTTAGATTTTTAAGCCTTGGTGGCATTCTAGGTTTATTGTTCAAATGCTAAACTGATAATATGGAAATTCTCTGCAGACGCCTGAGCTATATTTGCATGAAACACAAGTACTGTATGTAAAAACACCAACATGGGGGGAAAGGAGCAATGTGAATCATCTGCATGCTTGTGGCTGCAATCATGAGAAGAGAGCACTGACACATATCAACTGATGGCAGAGAGGCGTGAAAGATTGATTGCCATAGTGGCCAAATCCGTCAGATGTGGTGTCCATGGGATTGTTGCAATGAGAAGGGAATTGGAGCTGGGGGATGCTCCGTGTTGGACGGCGGCTACATCCAATTAGCTGATGCAATCGGAGGTGGGATCTGTGATTGAATTATTGATGGGGGGCTCAGGCAAACGTACGTTCCAATAAGGCTGTGTGAAAGCGTTGGACAAGTGTTATTGTAAATGAGTATGTTTAGAAAGAAGAAGAAACGCTCGTGAAAAGCGTTACAATGGCTGTTATGTGACATGTTGAAGTATTCTATACAGACAAAATCCATTAATTCATTGATTAATTCATCAGCATTTTGGTCCAAATAGTTTCCACTGAATATTCGTCCTTAATCAAAAACTCTCTCTTCCAACATCAGTGACATCTCACCACCACAAACACACGGAAATCTATCTACAGTGAAAACCCTTCCAGTTATTTGTTGAATTTTCTTTTAACATATCTTCGGTTATTCACAATAAAACTCACTTTTTCTGTATTTTTGCTCAAGCCATAGTGACAAAAGTATAACTTTGGTGCCATCTTGCTGCCGAGGAACTATGTTGAAGTGGGTTGAGGAGCTTCATTGAGAAAAAGGTTATGTTTTGCCGCCATCTTGTGGCATCTTAAAGTATTACTTTAACACCATCTTGGGGTCAAGGAACTATACAGAAGTGAGTTGAGGAGCTTCATTTCGACAAAAGTAGTTCTTTGCCACTACATTTTGGCATCTTGGTACCAAGGAACTATGTTGAAGTCAGTTGAGGAGTTTCATTGCATTTTCATGATGTGGCATCAATAGGCAATTATAAACCTATTTGAGGGTGTCAATTGCAGATTTTCGTTATGCACGTTAGGGCTCGGTCCCTGCAACATTATGTTTGTCTGTCTCTAATGACATGCTCGATGTCCTGTAGTTATTCTGAATGGCAAAAACGAGTCTGAAAGCAGCACACAACAAACAATCTGCATGCAAAGATTTTACATCCACCTAAATGCTTGCGCCGCATTACAATATGAGACGGACATTCAAATCACTTTGGTTGGATTCGCTCTCCCTCACCTTGGCAGCTGGTGCACTCACAGCTGTGTATGACAGGCAGGACGACCGGCTCACTCTCGCCGCTGTCACACCGTAAGTTGAGGAAGCGGACGGGGTTGTCTGGATCCAAACGGTAGCTGCAGCACTCACACACGGACCTTAGGTAGGGCTCCTGTGGAGAGATTAGAGAGGAAGCTTATTAAAACTTCATGAAGAGATCAAATGTATTCCCAAGTGGTTTGGTTAAGAATTTTTGGAAAAAAACGGTTGATAAAGCCAAATACAAAATTCTGAAACACTGCTGTGGATAATACATTACCTGACATACAGACATAACCAAATAAAAACATCATTCATGCTGTCTTTACAATATACTATGATGGTAAACTGAAAATACATTGATTTTTCAATGTGATTGATTGCTTGATTGATTGATCTTATTTCAAACATGCAGTACCAAAATAAAAAGAGAAAAATACAAAAAAGTACAAAAAAGGAAAAATATTTCATACTGAAACACTGTGATGTCTGTCTGAAAAGGAGTAGGAAGAAGTTAACTTACTTAAAATACAGATACCACATAAAAACACTTATACGTTTATACATACACTCCACATACCCAACATACCCAATAGTTTTTCCCTACATAGTATACACACCCTTTTTTCTCATAACCTGTGTGCAGCTTATGTATCTTATTTTATGTTTTATATACTTGCAGCTTTCTTTCAACTTGTTTCTGTTCAGATATTGCTTTAATTACTCATTCACACATTTACTACTAAAACAACAAAAACAAAAAACACTTCTGAAGTTGTATCACCCTTTAAAAAGACAATAATGCCACCAACATTTTTTGACAGCCAGTGTCAGAGAGCGCAGTGGTTGCAGGCCTGCGCTTCAATGTTCTGAGGTGAGGCGTCACGAATATTTGTCCCCAGTTGTACTTCTCCACGCCCACAAACAACCTCACTAATGCACATAACTGAACACATAAAGAAACTGGGTATTATTATCACTGTCATGGCAAATACTTTTACACAGCTTTTGTGTTGGATCAGATGACATCAGTGTTGAGTTTAATGACTTCTATTCCATTGCTATTATTCGATTTGATTATGATATTAGTTCCAGTCCTCCTGATAATGGCCCAGGTGACTTTCGCAGCATACCATTTCTTCACAGGTTACCGTGCCCTGTTACCACAGTAACAGTAGGTAATGACACATTTGGCTCAGCTGATGTTTCTTTTTACTAATCTCTCAGCATGACTGACTCTATTTTTAAAGTGGGGATGTATGGATGCCAACAGAGAACAATGTCGCTATGGTGATGTGGTGCTGTCTCTGCTGACTTGCGAGGAGGATGAAGCTAAAAAAAAAAAGGGTGTTCAAAAGAGGTAGACAGAAGCTTTAACGAGCTCAACACGTGACCACCAGCATTCTCCTTCACGTGTGCTAATCAACACCATCTATTTTTAGATCAACGGTGACTCAACACCTCAATGAGGTACTGTATGTGCCCAAACAGAGTATGTCTCTTTGCACAGACGATAATTTGGAGTCATATACACAGGCTATTTGCTGATCACTGAGATTCAGTTGTCGTAAGAAAGACTGTTACCACAGCTGCTGTGACCCACAGCAAGAATGACTGAGTGTGATCCCCTCCGGTCCGAGACAGTGAACTCATCAATACTGGTTCTGATCCTTTTTAAAGAGCATAACTCTAATGGTCAGTTGCCGTCCTCAAGAAAATATATATAAATTATGAACATTTTGTGCGTCACATCCATTGTGGGCCTTTCAAAAATCAATAACCAACGACGAGGCGATGGGCTCCCTGGGCGTCTCAGTCTCGCTCTTTAGCGGCTATACGACGCTCCGTCAAAATGTCTTAGATTGAGCTGGGCGATAAGAAAAGGATAAAGATATCTCAAAATACTGTATATGACCTCCAAATTTGACTGTGATAATAAATGGGCTTAATAGCACCTTCCTACTTTCAAGGTACTGGAAACACTTTTACAAAGTTGCTCACACAACGATGAAGTCACATGCTGCAAAGGAGGAAAGTAAGAAGTCCAACCATACAAGATAAATGGAGATCGAACCAGCAACATTACGAGACAATAACTGTGCCACCTGAACCAAACCGCCCCGAGGAGAGCTTGCTTCTGAGACAGTTGAGATGACCGACTGTGGATAATCAACACACAAGAACAGCTTATCCATACCTCCAAGATGACATCAGTTCTGGACAGACAGCGCCCCCTGCAGAAGCTGACCTCCACGTTGTCAAGCCGACAGTTTCCCTTTGTGATGTTCTTAACCTGTACGTAGCGGCGGCACTCTGGCACAGGCTCACCTGAGAGATTCACAAAGAAGCAGCGGGGGCGGATGAAGGGTGTTAGGGGAGAAAGAAGGCAAAGGGAAAGATTGTCAAGTTAAAAGAACAGGCGAGAAATAATTGAGAATATCTGCTTAAATTTGAATGAAAAAAAGGAAGAGGACAAAGCCATAAGAGGCTACAGCCTGATAGTTTCTTTCTGAGGGAACAAAGTGACACTGCTGTTGTCCCTTAGCATCTGAATGCAAGAGATTTAAGGTCAAGTGTAGATTTTATGATGCAATCTCTTGCTCATTGCCCACTGTAGCAGCCTGCACCATATTCTCTGCCATTTAACAAATCACAAACTAATTCTCCAAAACTGTCTGGTTCATATATTGTATGGGTTGCAATTTCTGTATATTTCACATTTACCTGGAAACGGTTTCCTGCAGACTGGACAACAGCTGCCCGGCTCTTCTACTTTGACTTCCCCCTGAGGGAGAGGATGCAGTTTGTTTAGAATGGTTATAAATAACCAGGTTCATTGTATTAACAACGATTAATTTGATTGGATATTCAATGTAACAGTTTACAGCAGATACCAGGTAAAGGTATCATTTCACTGAACACATCACTATTGTGAAACCCCCACCCCACGCCCCCAATTTGCGTGGGATAGGGAGACCCAACGCTGCCGCAGATAGTGATAATCCATGATTAATTGAGATCCAAATGGAAAAAAGCTTGAAATTGCCTATAGATGCCACAAGATGGGGGCAAAACACTACTTATGCCTCAATGAAACTCCTCAGCTCACTTCAACATACTTCTTTGACGCCAGATGGCACCAAAACAATCCTGTTATTGCTTTGGCCTCGGCACAAAAACAGCAAATGTGATTTTTTTCAGGAAATAATGCGGATAGATTCCAAAGACAAAATGCTTCATGAATAGGTGAATTTGCAAATGCTGACCGTGAATGGGTTCACTGTACAACAAAAACTGCGAGTGAAACCTTTCGTTCAACATTTGTGACATCTAATCTCACAAATACTACTAGATAAATGGACTAACATTCCCTCTGGCGTTTGAACAGCTAGCAAGTACAGTAGGCCCATTGATTAAAAGTGGTAAGCAATTGTTCAACAGTGTAGACAGATTTGAGAGACTCGAACTACAGACCTCAAAATTGTAAGGCAGACATGCTAGCCACAAAATCACCATGGCACTGGGCCATAAATGAAATGAAAACACACACAGTACGGCGGTAAGTGAGCGTAAACTAGTTAATAATAAACTTAATAATGATGGCGCGTGTCAAAACATACTATATGTGCATGGAAAATGATCAGTATGTAATGGTTAAAATAAGTCTGTCCGACCATTATTTCAAAGCAATGCCTGATTTTCAAGTTTCAGTAAATGCTTATGTAATACTTTTGTCAGTTTTAAGTTATTCACAGGGTTTTTTTGCACTGACCATTGGGGTTTTCTTTTCTTTAATGGAAAGATGTATAGTAAACAATTTTGCCTACGTGCGGAAGATGAGGGAACTGAAGCTGCTGAGGAGGAAAGATTTGGTCTAAAGAAAGGCTGGCTGTCCCATGATGCATCAGTCTGAGAATAGCTGCTGCGAGAATGCACAGATACTCAAAGTCTGACAGTGGGCTACCAACACCAGCTTGTGCGCACCCCTAAAACGTCAGCCATCTGCACCATTGTTCTATCAAACGTCTTCCCTCAGGGACTCGCTAAGAGGTTGGGAGTGCATGAGCAGAATGATTTGAAGAACGTTCAGCTGACAGCCTGATGTGTGAAATGTTTCCTGTTTATTTAAAAAAAAAAAAAAACTTAAAAAAAAAAAAGATCAACAAGGGATTTAAGAGGTAATTTGTCCTGATGGCTTCTTAGTTTGTAAGTGAACCCCAGCTATTTGTGAGGGACACGGACCGAGCCCCGCCACAAATAGCAAAAATCCGCAAGTAATTGACACCGCTCATCCCTTGTAAAAATGTTTGGAATTGTTTGTAGAAGACGCTACTACTTTCTAAAGGAAAGTCCTCAACTTACTTTATTCAACTTCGTCGGCATCGAGATGCCACCGGATGGAGCTAAAGCAATTGTTATGTACTATTTTTATCCCATCCCAAAACAGGAGAAGCAGCGCTTTCACTGACTCAGAACTTTGACTTTGTAAGGTGAATGATGGAATTCAGAATGCTAGTAAAAAATAACAGCCGCAGACGTGTGTGCATCATACTGTAGGTGGAATTCTCAGTAGACTGTCTACCTTTGAAGCTCATCGTGCGACCTTGAAAGTTTGACCTGTCAGCAGATTTTATTTTTACCCTGATGTTAATAAAGCACCGGTGAGCGAAAGACATACATTCAGCATAATTGTATAGAGGAGATAATTGACTCATCTGTTATGGCCCCATCAGCAGGAAACACAATTTTGATTTTTGATCTTCCCCTAACTGCTATTTTAAGTTTTTTTTTTGAGTTTGTTAAATTCTGGGGAAAAAAAAGACAAACATCTCATGTAATACTGTTTTGATGAGATTGAATATAAATTGCTATTCATTTTGGGTGTTCATTTACAAATGAGAATTGATATTGATAACCACACAATTTTCTAATCAATCAAGTGTGAACATAAACAACCCAGTAAATATTTGGGAGAATATCGTAAACTCATTATATTCTGCAAGTGCTCATAATGTCGGTTGGTGAGTATATGTTTTTTTTTTTTTCTACCACTGAGTTTTTGCGGGACGCAGGATTGGTTAAAATCAGAATGTGGAAACCAAACGTATCTGTCAAATGGACTAAAAGAATGGATACATATTTTATTTAGAGACGATTTTTTTTCTTCTCTTGCCTGTACAGTGTGCATACATGATTGACCACTCAGACGGATGGTCCCTGCAAGATGGCCATTTAAGCACCAATGTGTTCTACTACTGCTTACTTCCACACAGAAGCGGAAAAGTGGCTCTCAAAAGAATAAAGAAACTGCTCATAAGTCCTCATGCATGCTAAAACAGTTACACATATTGGAGAATTCTTCAGAAAAAAATATGAATGATTTAAAAACTGTAATTTAAATGTAAAATATTAACTCTTCTTTTTTTCCTTAGGGCTTGTCCCTTTAGGGGTCACCACAGCGCGTCATCCTTTTCCATGGAAGCCGATCTCCTGCATCCTCCTCTCGAACACCAACTGCCCTCACGACATCCATCAACCTTCTCTTTGGTCTTCCTCTAGCTCTCTTGCCTTTCAGCTCCATTCTCATCATTCTTCTAGCTCACTCTTTCTCCTCTGGATGTGTCCAAACCATCAAAGTCTGCTCTCTCTAACTTTGTCTCCAAAACATTGAACCTTGGCTGTCCCTCTGATGAGCTCATTTCTAATTTTATCCAACCTGGTCACTCCTAAAGCGAACCTCAACATCTTCATTTCCGCCACCTCCAGCTCTGCTTCCTGTTGTCTCTTCAGTGCCAATGTCTCATCATGGCCGCCCTCACCACTGTAAACTTTGCCCTTCATCCTAGCAGAGATTCTTCTGTCACATAACACACCTGACACCTTCCTCCACCTTTTCCAACCTGCTTGGACCAGTTTCTTCACTTCCTGACCACACTCACCATTGCTTTGGACTGTTGAGTATTTCAAGTCCTCCACCCTGACTTCCTTCTCCCAGTAGCCTCACTCTTCCTTCTCCATCCCTCTCATTCATGCTCATATATTGTGTCTTACTTTGGCTAATTTTCATTCCTCTCCTTTCCATTGCATGCCTCCACCTTTCTGTTTCTCCACCTGCTCCCTGCTTTCACTGCAGAGCACAATGTCATCTGCAAACAGCATGGTCCACGGGGATTCCAGTCTAACCTCATTTGTCAGCCTATCCATCACCACTGCAAACAGGAAGGGGCTCAGGGCTGATCCCAGAAGCAGTCCCACCTCAACCTTAAACTCCTCTGTCAGACTTACAGCACACCATACCACTGTTCTGCTGCCCTCATACATGTCCTGTATTATTCTAACATACTTCTCTGCCACTCCAGACCTCCGCATGCAATACCACAGTTCCTCTCTGGGTACTCTGTCATCGGCTTTCTCTATATTTAGAATCATCTTTTATTGTCATGACCATGCGTGCAGGCACACAAAATTTGTTCTCTGCATTTAACCCATCACAGTGAACACATGCACATGTTAGTGGAACACACTGGAGCAGGGGGCAGCTGAAGCGTATCTACGAAGACACAATGTAGCTCCTTCTGACCATCTCTGTACTTTTCCATCAACACCCTCGAGGTAAATAATGCATCTGTGGTACTCTTTCTAGGCATGAAACCATAGGGTTGCTCGCAAATACTTACATCTGTCCTGAGTCTGGCCTCCGCTACTCTTTCCCATAACTTCAATTGTGTGGCTCATCAATTTTATAATAATAATATTTTATTATTCCTATATAGTCCCCACCCCACAGATCTGCGCATCACCCTTGTTCTTGAAAATGGGCACCGGCACGGTTTTCCTCCATTCCTCAGTCATTTTCTCACCCGCTAGAATTCTGTTGAACAAGCTGGTCAAAAATTCCACAGCCATCTCTCCTAGATGCTTCCATAATTCTATAGCTATGTCATCAAGACCAACTGTCTTTCCATTTTTCATCCTCTTTAGTGCCCTTCTAACTTCCCCCTTACTAATCATTCCCACTTCCTGGTCCACCTTCTCTCTCATTTTCCTCATTCATCAACTCCTCAAAGTAGTCTTTCCATCAATCCAGCACACTACTAGCATCAGTCAACACATTTCCATCCTATCCTATCCTTAATCACCCTAACCTGCTGCACATCAGTCCCCTCTCTATCCGACATGTATAGATCCTTTTCTAGGAAAAGAGGAGGAAATGTAATATGTAAAATGTAATGTGTACAAAAATTCAGAAATCAAACAGCATCATTAATTGTGTCTTGTTTGAGGTGCACTGGGCTATGATTAAAAAACACAGTGTGGCCCTTTCAAAGGGTGTGTTATTGTTGGTGTTTGTAAAAGTCAAAGATTCAGACGAGTTTGTGGGTGTAATAAAGCACAGAGTGCACGCTTGTGGGTGGATGGGACAATCACATATTGATCTGGTTCAGCCAGTGAATTTTAGAGAACATCCCACATTGCCAAGAATGTGCACTAAAAAATAAATGACCACCTGAGACATTGTGAGAACTGGACCACCCAAGGGTAGCATTCAGCAGATGAACCAGCCTGAGAAGGTAGTCTGTTTGCAGGTGGTGTTTTTTGGAACAAGTACAGGTCCAGATTTTAACTGTGCATCTTCCCCAGATACCATAACAAAAATGTCATTTACGTTTCCCCAGTTAGTGAATCTTCTGCTCATACCACTGTTTAGATAATAACCAAGCTAAAAAAAAAAATACTACAACTTGCCCCGAGCACATCTACAGCACAGGCAATCACTCAACTATGTAATAACGACGAAGGACTGAGATAAATGATTCATGGGGGCGTTAGAAAAAACAGGAGGAGTCATCAGTTCTAAGAAGAAAATGTAATCTAGTAAATAAGTAAAGTTGTTTCTACAATTACATATAGTATTTTACTTATGTGTTCTGCAGATACAGTATGATATCTTAAACAGGGATCTAAATGTATATAAGTAAAGCCCAAATTGTTTGTTAACTTCGACTGGGTTCTACTGCTGTCAATCAAGAGGCCAGCTCTTTGGAACTGTTCGTGAATGTGCTGGATGCAGTGAAGAGGAAAAGTCAACTTTTTCCTGTACATACATCTCTGTGTCTTCAATCGGACATCCTGCAGCGTTTTTGAAATCTACTACCAGCCAGTATAAAGTAAGGGGCGAGGGCTATAGCAGCTAACCGTATTTTTCTAACATTACAGTAATTGATGAAGGCTATTGTATTTTTTCACATTACCGTTTATCGCAGAAGAAGCAAGGACAAGCAGCTTTTCCAAGTTTTTATATTCTAAATGGAAATGTACAAAACGAGAAATCAAATTACAGAGAAGGGGGAGAAAATAAGATGCTGAGTCGTGGTGTATTTTGTGTTGTGGCTACCCAGCAGCCTATTGTTTGTGTCTGCAGCCTGCAAGCCAGTTAACACGGTGAAAACTGAAGGTCTATGTGGGTCATCGAACAACTACCATTACGACTTGTCCTCCAGGTACACCACAAGAAATAAAGCAGCCTTGCATAAAGCAGAATGGTTGTCCACTTCAATGCAGATAAATGCACTTAAAAGTACATTTTAAAAAGGTAAGAACATTTTTATGCTGTTCTTAACAGTGAACATACATCAGTACATCATTCACAGAATAAGCCACCAATTTCTTTTTTTTTTACATTGCTGCCCAGAGTTTTTGCGTACATTGAACCTACTTAAATAATTATTGATTATTGCATGTGCAAGAAGGTAGGTTAAAACCTAGGACAAAATATATTTTGTAAAGCTATGAGATATAAAGTTGGAATATTAACAGAAAAAAAGTCAGAATATTCCAGGAATAAATGTGTAATTTTAACATGAAAGTTATGCAAACATAAACACAATAGTCTGTCCTATACTTTAGAGAGCATAAACGATATTTTTTCAAAACAGTTCAGGTTGAAGACTGAACAACCTCAACAAAAGGGTCAAGTATAGAATTAAATGCGGTTACATGCTTGATCACAGAACAAATTAAACTTGGAAGTTAAGACCGTGATACACAATTTGTAATCACTATCATCGAAATAGGTGTGATGTAAAACCCAGACAGACATTTACAGAGGTTTTACTTAACACATTCCTCATATGAGCTCTTGAGGGCACAGTCAGCAGTGCTGTCACTATTATGCACTATTAGTTTGGTTTGTTGTCTTTTTATTACCACTTTTTCCCCCCCCTGTGGTGTACCTTAGTGTGGCACAGTAATTCAGTCGTGGGCAGAGTTTACAACGACAATGAAATCAATCTGACTCTGATCTAATTTGAGAATAATTGAGAATCAGTGCAGATGATCATGTTATGAACTTGATTAAACGTCAGCGAGCGTGTTTCACCTCATCACAGCGGAGTTCAGGGCACCTCGGCTGGCACAGTTTCTTCCCGTTCACACAACGGCATGACAGGCAGTCCTCCACCCACTCTGATCCTGCCTGATCCACACACACACACACACACACACACACACAGAAACAAATATGCGCCATTTACATTTTCACTCAAATTTCTGTCCCCAGTCACTGAATTTTTTATGAAGTGCAGCTGGCTCAGATAGCTTAGGATCAATGTATGACATCGCTACATATAGTACACCGCCCTCATTGTTGTAAAAGCAAGAGTCACATTATGACATTGTAATTATAACAGCAAATACAACTGTTATATAGACTGCAAGGGCCATCACATTTATATATGTTGGCAATAGCAATCGCTGAGACTTCTTAGGTTCAGCAGATGAAAAGTACACTCCACGGGGTGATTTTGCAGCTCACACTCGGCTATTTGGCATAACGGCCATGAGGCGGTTGATTAGAAAAGCCGTTGAGGGTCTTTCGAGGGACATTTGTCATCGCATGTTGACAAGACAAGTGAGAGAGAATGAGGAAAGGAAAAGTGACGGGAGCAAAGAAAGAATAATAATAAAAAAAAAAAAAAGAGTCATCGGGAGAAAGATCAAGAAAGGGGGGATCTGACCTCTTGTCAGAGTATGATTAATTCTCATAAGCCTATAATATCCCTTTCTTCATAAATTATTCCTGGCAGGCTTGCCCAGTTGCGGTCAGAGTGCCAGCTTTCTACAGCACGCCATGCATAATTGATGGTGCTATGGGCGGGAGAGGCATTGTGGTGTAATATGGCTCCCAGGGCACGTCACTCATCTTCTAATCGGCCTTTTATGAGTAAACAACACAATGGGAGTGAATGAGAGGGAAAGCGTGAGTGAAGACGCACCACAATGACCCAGGCACAATAGTTACAAGTTACGATCGGCCGTAGGTCTGCTTTGGGTGTGAGCTGTTGCGCGCCTGTGTGTAAGTAAGTTTACCTCCTGCACGATGCCCTGGTCACGGCAGGGGCAGAGAGCAGGGATGACACACACGCCATCGGTGTTTCGGTAAAGCCCCTCCTGACACACGCAGCCCTCTGAGGAGTGGCTGCAGTTGATGGCAGTTGGGAAGTAAATGTCCTCGCAGCTCCTCTCGCACAGTGGAAAGTCTTCCGACAAGCTCCTCCTCCTCTTCCATTGTTCCCCGTCAGGACACGCTGCAGAGAGGGAAGAGTCAGTAAGTGATGACCAGTGTGTCAGGAGAAAGGAAATTAGAAAGGGAAGATAAAACCGGAAGCTTACAGGACGGATAGAGGAAAAGGGAAATAGGAATTGATAGATCAGTTAGGAAAGGAAATTAGGATATCTAAAATGTGGATGCGCATTGAGGATTTATTGAAGTGTTTGGTGATTAGTCCAAGTGGCAAAATGTATGTGCTTTTATACAATAGAGTGAGTTATGAGCCTAATTTGTTCTGTGACCAAGCTTCCCATCCATCCATTTTCTGAGCCGCTTCCCCACACGAGGGTCGCGGGCGTGCCGGAGCCTATCCCAGCTATCATCGGGCAGGAGGCGGGGTACACCCTGAACTGGTTGCCAGCCAATCGCAGACAGACAATACAAACAAACAACCATTCTCACTCACATTCACACCGACGGGCAATTCAGAGTCGTCAATTAACCTTCCATGCATGTTTTTGGGATGCGGGTGGAAACCGGAGTGCCCGGAGAAAACCAACGCGGGGAGAACATGCAAACTCCACACAGGCGGGGCCGGGGATTGAACCCCGGTCCTCAGAACTGTGAGGCAGACGCTCGAACCAGTCGCCCACCATGCCGCCAGCTTATAACTCAATTTACTTTCCAAAACTATTTTCCCCATGAAAATGAATTGAAATACCATTCATCCTTTCTAGTCCCCTAAAAAGCACCAGAATGTTTTTGTTACATGTTTACAGGTTTATAATTGCCTTCGGATGCCACAAGATGTCAGCAAAGCACGACATGAAGCTCCTGAACAGAGTTCCTCGGCACCAAGATGCCACAAGATGAAACAAAAGCAATACTTTTAAAATTAGACAGAGCTTTAGCCCGAGCACAAAAACAGCAAATAGGTACGTTTTCCAGTGAAAAACTTAGGATAGAGTAGGTTACAAAAATCTGTGTGTACCAATTTGGAAATATGCGGGGAACATTGTCAAACACTGAAAGGACCCATTTGGAAAACTCAAAGCAGAAGGCCATCTTTTTAATCAGAACTTCATAATTAAGTGGACTATGTTTCAATATAACCCCACATGAATGATAGTCTTTATCTACAATTTGATATTGTTGTTGTGCATTTGTAGGAACTCAAAAAGTACTGCGGTTTGAATGTATTATATTCCCGGTAAAGCTAGACGCACAACACAAAAATTGTCACAAAGTAACTTGATAGTTCCTCCTATTACTCACCACAATCGGCGGCCTTGCAGGCAGCAGTGCGGTGGTCAGGGCCCTCACATGGGACCCCGCCATATTGGCTGGGTTGCAACACAGTTCTGGTGGAGCTTTGTTGTCCTGTACCACAGCTAGCTGAGCATGGACCCCACTGGGACCAAGTGGACCACTCACAGTCCACTAGAGGGTGAGAAAATGTGATGTGTAAAAGCAAAAATAATCATAATTTTTAAAAAATGGTTAATTGGAGTCCACATGCAAGGTCAAAACTATTTTACATACTTTACACACACACACACATTTTAACTACTCACTTGTATCATTGGTCAACGAGTGCATTAGCTGTTATTACAAACGGTTTGACAAATACATCATCCTCTCGACACTTGAAAGAAATGGAAGTTTTTTATAGTCCTGGTGCTTTCATTGCAATAAGAGTGAGGTCCTACAAAGTGTCTGAACCACTTTTCGGCATTAGAAGCTGAGGCAGAGCATCACTCACCGTCGCAGAGCTTGGAGGTGCAGTTAAACACTCCTCCTCGACACACACTGAGGACAATTAGGAGAATTTAGAGTTGTATTAGTGCTAAGCTTGACACTGGTGAAGAAAGGATGACTAAGCAATCATCACATCACAAGGCTGAGACGTACTATAGTATATGAAATAACAGGACATGGAGGACAGTACAGTACGTCGTGTCGGCTGCATCCTTTCCATTTGATATCACAGTATCAAAATGGATAGTTGAGACATGAAACTTAACTCAGACAAAGTGCATTTAAAGCAGGATTTAAGAAGTATTAACAAACAAACATTAGTCTGTCTTGCTATTTCTGCCAAGACTGTGGTGCTTATCTTTCCATGTCACACTTGGGTTCAGATGGGTTCTCACAACATTTCCATCCCAGCTTTAATGACTCTCGCCTGAAATAATCTGTGTACCAAGTGTTGCAGAGGTGCTGGAAGGACGTTCCAGGTGACAGCAGGACGTCTGCCCTCTCCTCTGTCCTGATATTTAAGGTTTGGTAGGCAATTGGCAAAGAGAGTAGTGAACAGGGACAGTCGGCGCGTGACACACACAAGCCTCTCTGCAACACCTGGTTAAGATATATGCAAAAAACAAACAAAACATCAAAAACAATGCATGAGACTGGGCACAATGTATATCACCTCATGTGGAAAGTCTGGATTATATATTATATTATACGTATATTCCAATATCCAAGCAGATGAAAGCTTAATTACTATAGTATGGTAATTTATTTTGTCACTGCTTCATGAAGTTCAGCAACATTTCATTAACCCTGTTAAATTCCATCATACAGGTATATACATTTACATATTCCATCCAATCACATCAATACACTTTCAAATAAACACATACAGTATAAAGGAGTATCCAGACCTGTCCAGGTGGGCAGGAGCACCCGGGGTTGCAAGGTCCTGCTAAACACTGAGTGTGGGGCCAAAGATCTTCACAGGTGTATGGACAGGAACCTGAACAGTCACTAAACACCTGGCCATCCGGACACTCTGTAATGTACACCATATTTAATAAACACTTACTCATATAAATAAATAAATATATCTTTGTGTAAATATATAAAAAAAAAAAAAAAATGCCTTTACAATAATAGTAATGCTTTTTGTTTTTATTTACAACAATCTATTACTGTAGTTCCAGTTTATCGTGGTGTAGAAATGCATGACAGAATACATACAGTATATACTACTGAGAGGTGTTTCTAACATTTTCCAATTCTTATTTATCAAAATAAGATAGAATAAGTAGAATATTAAATTGTTAGCCTAATCGCATAAATGGTAAAGTGGTTTTGAAGTTACTATTACCAATGTGCTCGCTAAAAATAGTTTTCCCTTGTTCTCCGAAGAAATTCAAATACGACTTGAGGCAACTATGATATTAGGCTAACGAAATGTGAAAGTGAAGGTTACGTGATTCGCGATAAAGTGCATGACCCAAACATACTGTACCGTAAAAATAACTACTGTAATAAATATTGGAAAAATAATCCTAAATTATGACATTAACCCACTATAATATAGACAGATTTCATCGAATTTTGGAAGGTACACCATTTGATATTTCTTTCTTTTACCAGTTCTGCAGCTGTTGCTGTTACAGACAGTGTGTTGCTCAAGTGGCCCAGCACAGGCGGTTCCGCCTGGCTCTGATTCCTGAAGGATTGTCTTGTTTCGCATCGACAACCCACCTCCGCACGTGGCGCTGCACTCACTCCAGCTTGACCATTCGCTCAACAAACATCCCACTGCATGGAAAATTGTATTTAAATAACAGATGCAAATCCAAGTTAAGTCTCAAATGCATGGGATAGTTAGAAGACGCGTAAGTATGTTCAAGACCTGGACATGGGTGCAAGTCACAGCTTTCTGTCTGTATGGTGTCAGAACAGGAAGGGCCGCCATCTGTGTCTTGGCAGAGGCGCGTCCGTGTCCGCTGGCCACGCCCACAAGTAGCTGAGCATGTCGTCCATACGGACCAAGGCTCATATGAGGGACAGGGAAGATTTGTGCACACTAGAGTGCCATTCTCACATACACTGTGAACAAAAGGGGGTTGAGAGGTGGAGATAAAAAATGAGCTCTTGTGCCCGCATTTCAGTCAGTCAGCGCTTTACGGTGTTCTACTCGCCAGGTGTTGCAGTCCATGACAAGCTCTTCATTTGGCATGAACTCCAATGTCCCATTGCCCGATGGGATACCACAGCGACAATCTGCCACCGGCACACATTGGCTGTCCTGCAATAGTTGTCCCTCTGGACAACGACAACCTGGGAGGGCAGAAAGGAAAGCAAGGTGACAAAGTTAGGAAAGATGAAATGATTTGTCATGCGATGAGAAAAGATATCAAGATTTACATGTACCACACATGAAAAAAAAATCACATTATACAGCAAAGGACAAAGCATGACTATAATAAATGACTCGATAACAGTCAAGAAAGCATTAGGCAATTTAGACATTTGTGTCACACTTATTATTGCACAGATAACTCATGATGTGACTTTAAGGGGCGTAGACTAACGAGTGAAATCAGGAACATGGCCGATTAATCTTCGTGTGAGACTCTGGACGTGAGTATAGCCCACTGTAGCTGCTTGCGAGGGTTTTTATTTTGTATTTGAGCCACTGGGAACAACAGGAGGTGAACTTAATTTTTTTGTCAGGAACGTGATTTCAAGATTTATGGGGGAATTATATCTTGGTGATTTATATGGCAATTATTTCTTCTTGTTTTACAGAAATGGTGGTTTTCCTCGACTTTTTGTTTCATCCAGCAAATCTATCAATAGTAAATGAAAGATGATAATGATGATTTACTCAGATTTATTGAGTTTACTAAAATAAATAGTGCCACACACTACCATCAGTATGACGGCTGTTGTGGGGTGTCGTCTATGACAGTAATGTGATCGAAAGGGCTTTAATGAAGAATTGACGGAAGTCATCACATACCCGGATGACAACGACCTTGGAGACACTGTACATGCTCCCATAAGTCAGTGCAGCTACGAGGACACTGATTGGCACAGGCTTCTTGGTAGATCCGCCCCCTATCTTCACAGCGTTCACCTTGGATATAGAATAAAGCCTGTTCAATACATGCATGCACAGCACAATTTGCATTTTGTTTCTTAGAGATATAGAGCAGACCGCTTGACGTGACAGTCTTGTTGGTTATACCTGGGCAAAGTCCCGTGTTGCAGCTCTGGCTTTGTGTCTGCTGGCTACGGCAGAGGGGTCCTGGGGGAGAGGCCAGAGGATGCCTGTAGCGCTGCCTGACTCCGCCACTGCACGGCTCTGCACAAACTGTCCACGCGCTCCACACACTCCACTGACATAGATCTGAAACATGGAAAAGATTATCTGACTGATCGTCATCTGTGCCACAATCCCAATAATATTGTAGTTATTATGACAATGAGACATTTTTGTGTGTGTTCAAGCAAATTGGAGCTATTGAGTTTTCGTTTTGTGCTTCACAATTATATGTTGTTGACTGGCATTTAGAGAAATCACTTTCCAAAGCTCTCATTCTACACATTTTGTCAAATGTTTACTTTAATTTCCACTCAGGCTTTCGGTGGATGACTGCAAATCCAAACACCATTACACATGCAAATCATGAATCTCAATTTTAAACAAACTAGGAGTTTATGTTCTCAGATCTCTCCAAATTCAAACTGAAAACTAAAAAAAGATGTATCATTATTCAACAACAACAATTCATACACAGCACATCATGAATGATTGATTTCAAGCCAGAGCAGCCTAGTAATCTCTCGGGTACAATCTGAGTAAATAACTGAACAAAATGAAATAAATAACTGAACAAAATTTTGAAAGATACCCTGGCAGATATCAGCATCGGGACACAGCCTGTCTTCAACCTGCGGGTGTGGACACTGACTTTTCTCCTGCTCTCCGGACACTGGAAAACCGGAGTCAAAGTCTAAACAGGCCCTGAAACGCCTCTGGACTGAAACCAGTTGACTTCCATTGACAGCCTCATCCAGGAGGCTGCTACTGGGGTTCAGCGAGGAGTATGGCATACAGGGAGAACAAGGGGTCCACTCTGACCATTCACTGAGGATGACTGCAAAACAAAACAATCAAACCAGCAGGTCTATCTATGATACAATGTGGAAATATGTTCATGCTATTCAAGCAAAAGATCTTCAGATTACCTTCACACTCTCTCATGTCACACTCCAAAGTCCCATCATGGCAAAGGCTGACGACATACAGACAGATAAACAGATTCCTTCATACAGTATCTGGTACAAACACATTAGTTAACACAACAATCCCCCACAGTTCTCTTCTGCCTTGCAAGCAAATATAAAATATGGATTGATTTAGAAAGCAATGGGCTCCAACCAGGTACTGCAGCCGATGGCGACTGTCGACCCCTGAGGAACCGTGACCGGTATAGGGGATTGTCCTGAAGCTTGGTCCTGCAGGTAGATGCAGCCGCAATGCTCTGATAGTACACAGCTACCGTTCTGCTGCAGCAACCCCTGCAGGGACAACAAACACCATTTATACAATTAGATTAGGAACTGTGTTAGTTTCTTATTTGTCTTGATCCTTCTGCTTCCAGCACTGGAGCGTGTATCTCTTGAACAATGCTCATGAAGATAATTTGAAAACAAACATAAAACAACAACAACAGCGAACTAAACTGTTTGGCAATTGATCGATGCATTTTGTAGGTGACGTTCGATGATTTATATCTTACGTAAAGGGTAAGCCATAATTGTTCAAGTTCACACAGTGACTAGTGCTGTCATGTTTTATAACTGCAGGTAGCAGCTTTCTGTTCCATATTTCATTACCTGCCCTCCTTATTGCTGTATGTGCATATTGTCAGTCTACCAGAGAGCATTTTGCAATAAATCAAAGCTGATAGCTTGCAAACCGAGCTAAATAACATTATGAAATTGTCACATATCAAAGTGATATATAACCAACAGTATATAGCGTGGCATATTTCACTTGTTAAACGAATGTTGGTTTAATGCTGGTGTGGTCCCATAAAGTCAGATAGAGGCCAAAAATAGGCAAGTAATTGACGCTCCCTACAAAGGGTTGAATTGCATTCAGCTCCTCCCCTTACTTCAACATAGTTCCTTGGCAACAAGGAAATCCTATCAGACAGGGCCTCAGCCCAAGCAAAAAAACTGTAAATAAGTGAGTTTTTCAGCGAATGACGGAGGACACAACAAACAACAAATATGCGGGGGGTTCACTGTACAGTATAAAAGGTTGTAGTATATTCAAGTAGGATATTCAATGTTAGTTGCACAATAAATCAAATATTCACTACGAGAGCAATACAGACTCTCAAATGTGGTAGCAATGTTAAGAAGCCTCAACCATTTGACATGAAAATCAATTTTAGGTTAGTCTTTCTGCACTGGTGTCTATACTAAGAACAAAACCATTGCAAAGAAATTACCGGTGGACAGTAGCAGCCGGGTGTACACTCTCTGACACCCAGACACAGATCTGTACGTCCATGGAGTTCACAATGCTTCTCACAGGGTTTGCCACAGGGGGAATACACGAATGGCGCTTCACATTCTGAGAACGCATCGAGTGTCATCGTACAACACAATGTATAAAATCACACATGTAATTATTCTGAAACACATTTGTGGCAAAATCCATTTAAAACTATGCCTATGGGAAGCCGCGTGGGCGTTTATTTGATATCGTTGCTGTCCAGGTGAAAGTTGATGTACTAGGTCACTCTTTGCTCTCACAATTCAGCACACTAGAAGAATGTTACGGAATAAACTGTCTTACTGGCAGTGTGTAGTTTATTTCCACTACTATTGCCACTTATGACGTACAAGTATGAAATTAAACCTTACTACCAACACTAGTAGGCCCAACCAAGAAACACGGTGTCGCACTTTAGAAGTGTCCTGGACCCTACTAGTTTGCATCAAAATGCACAGTAGTTGTTTTGCCTCAATAGTAACGTCATTGTCCAAGCATGCCAAAGTTGTCCTACTAGTGTGGAAAAATGTCACACAGTAGTGGAAGGCAATAGTGTAAAGACTGAATTGAGTACACTGACACCTCACCATCACAGTGACTGAGGCTGCATGGTTTGCTCTGTGTTTCAACAGGAGTGCACTGCTGCCCCCTGGTGGCCGAGGTGACAGCTACACGGTAACGTTGCTGCCTCTGAGACTCGCATGAGCACTGAGACCAAACGCTCCATGCTGACATGGGGCATTCTGCAAAAGGAAATAAAAACCGTGATGTTTCAAGGTACAAACAACAAGTCAAACTGTGGTTTTAACTAACATAATCTAATACGGTAAAGGCAGCAGCATAGTTGAACATGCGCTTTGCAGGTTTGGGGTTTAAATATCGGGTCCGGCCTTCCTGTGTCGTGCTTTTGCATGTTTTTAAACATGATCCCACAATTAAATAAGTAAATTGTAAATCATGTTTCCCCTCTACCGTATGCACCTGGACAAGGCCGTTTAAAACATAGTTGGTTCTCTTCTTGGTTCATCTCAGCTTCAATCTCAGCAGGACACGCTGCAGTTCCTCCCTTCCCGCAGACGCAAACCCTACGCCGCACCACAGTCCCCGCCCCACAACTTCGGGAACATGGTGACCATGGCGACCAGGGGCAAAGGTCATCTGAATA
Source organism: Phycodurus eques (assembly GCF_024500275.1). Classification (NCBI taxonomy): domain Eukaryota; kingdom Metazoa; phylum Chordata; class Actinopteri; order Syngnathiformes; family Syngnathidae; genus Phycodurus; species Phycodurus eques. The sequence goes on from NC_084545.1 coordinate 8,562,304, forward strand.
TAGTAAGGAAGTTATTCATTTAAGATCCAGTATTTACACTAAAATATAACATTTGTGCGAACTGCAGACCGAGACAGGGAGGAGCATGACATTCTTGGTTCCGTCTCTCTGGCCCAGTACAGTGAGAGCCATTGTTACGTGGTGGCGGGTTGATGCAGGCGCGAGTTTGAACTCGTGTTCCTCGCCCACAGGTCACTGAGCAGTCAGACCACACTGACCACGGAGTCCAGCCACCATCCACTGGAATTAACACAGAGAAGACAAATTGTTCAATTGCTTTGTTGCGATGTGTCCCTACAACTCGTTCACTTAAATGAATACAGTGACTGTAAGTTATGTTTCTCAAAATTGAACCAAACAGGCACGTGATAAATCTGTTTGTACGTACTGTTATTAATGCAAATGTGACCCACCTCTGCAATCGATGTCTTGGCAGTAATCTCCCTCTGGAGTGCATGTGCTGGGAGGTAAATCGCTGATGTTCAATCTTCTTGCTCATATTCAATACATTTACCATTATTTTTTTCCCTTTAATTACAAACATGCATCTTACCATTGTTGACACTCTCCCAGAAGCCAGGTGTCTCCCACATACAACTCCCGGTCGTCATGGAGACAAAGGGGAGGGCAAGGCGCTGGCTCACAGGGTTTATGATTGACTTCCTCAAACTCACAATCTGTTGCCTCGGTTTCTGATATTAGAGATCTGACACACAGTGGTTTCGTAGTATTGTTATTGCTTCTTATCTGGATATAAAATAGCAGGGATAAAAACTAAATGAAGATTAACGGGCACATAATAGACACAAACCATCAAAATGAATAAACTAAGCTTTAAACCTGTGTTCTGTGCATTCAGATGCTATATTAACACAGTTGTAAAGTCGGTGGTAACAGTGGCAGTTCATTCATCTTACTGCACTGTACCTGTATCTGGTTTTCTGGCCCTGCCCGCAGGTAACACTGCATGACGCCCAACTGGACCAGGAGCTCCATGTGCATGTGGCCTGGCAGCTGTGATTGGTGCAGACCAACTGTCCATTGGTGCAGCTGCAGTTGTTGCAGTCGACCTGATACCCGCTGCCAGCAGCCCAAATCTGTCCCTGTGAATCCACGCAGTCACACTGCCACAGATGCACGCACACGCCGTCCTGCTGCAACTGTCCTGGATGCACACACGAGGGGAGTGATATACGTTTACTCATTTGGTATTAAGTGGATGCTCGCAACATTTTTTTTTCTGTACAGATTACAGGCAAACAATGTCTCACGATGAATTTCATTTAACATTAGAGATTCCACTGTATCTTAAGTAGCAACATGAAAAGGGCAAAACTGTATATTTATTATAATAATCTCCCAAAAAGATTTCATACCCTCTGTACATACGCAAGCTTACCGGTTAATAAAATCATTTCAGTACCTTTAGGGCAGCGACATCCGGGTTGACATTCAGTGTTGGTCTGGCACTCTATGCCTTGTTGGAGGTCAGCACAGCGCTGTGGACACTCGTTGGCACAAGACACGACCTCCTGTCCCGGCGGGCATCCTTGTTCATCTGACAAGACACGAACAGAAGGTCGCAAATTTTGCCAAAATGCTCCAAGCTTTTTCAAGTCACATAATGTGCCCCGCAGACAATTCTGAAAAAAGAATCTACTGAAGGAATACACACCATTTTCTACAACAATGAACTTGTTCTCAGATAATGACGAGTCACATATGCAATGTTTGTGCGTATGTATTTTGTTAGTCTCACCGCAAGGTTTGGTGTTGCAGGGTTTGACCTGGTTCTTCTCTCCTTCGCACTTCTTCCCTCCGTTCTTGGGTGGAGGGCTGGAGCACAAGCGGGTGCGTATGGAGCGGCCACCGCCGCAAAGCTTATCACAGCGGGACCATGGACTCCATCGAGACCAGTCTGCATCCACTACAGACATTAACAATACACCCGGGCACACTGTAAATGCTGTTGTTTTTAATTGCTTTACCTTTGATTGAAAAATGTGTGGTCGATGCCGTCACTGTGGGGTCGAAGGAACCATCCAAAACTAATGGTGGTGTAGGACCAGCATTGTACAGCGAATCCCATTTTTTTGGTAACCTATCCTCCGTTATTTGCTGAAAAACCTAACCGTTTGCCATTTTTGTCCTCAGGTGTGGCGCTATCAAGTGAGTGAGTTGAGGAACTTCATTTAGACAAGTGTCGTCATTTGCTACCATCTATAGTTAATTCCAGTACAGTAAACCTTTTTAGGGGTGAGTCAATTATTTGCAGATTCACTGTATATCTCTTAGTACACTAAGTGCACTTCTTGAAAATGACAGACTGTCTCTGAATGTTGACTGTCTCACCTCGGCAGGGCTTGATGTTACAGAAGCGGTGCTCCAGATTTCCTCCCAAGATGTCGTCACACCAGGAGCCATTTGGGCCAGGGCTGAGGAAAGTTCGGATCCTCTGCTGCTGGCCAACTCCGCAGGAACGTGAGCAAGAACCCCACGCCCCCCAATCTGTCCAGGTACAGTTCCTCTGCTCACAGTCGTCCCCAATGCAGAGCTCATCACCATCTGAGTCTGCGATAGTGAGGAATTCAATACTGTAGAAATACACTTCATTGTGCTAGAGCATAATGCGGCCCGCCACATCATTTTATGTGGCCCGCGAAAGCAAAGCATGCTTGTCAACTTCTGGGATTTTTACTCAAATCTGTACCCAAATTCCAACTTGTCATAATAATAAACAATAAAGTTGAGACACTGCATTTTTCTGTTACCAAATCCTTCTTCTACAGTAACTTAAACAATACTTGAACAAACCATTATCCTTGTCTTCTGATTTAAAAACTAGTTATCCCTCAATTTGTTGTGTGATGGTAATAATATGATTTGGTGATGAAACAATTTTATGGTTTCACTGTTCTAATGGCCCTCTGAGGGAAATCATAACGACAACGCGGCCCGAGACAAAAAAATGAGTTTGACACCCCTGTGCTAGAGTGACAGAAATGATTATTATTTCTTGTTTTCATTCAAACTCGAAGCTGGTCTCAGGACTCATGTTTGTTCCGTCAATGCTCACCAAATGTCTTTGTTCTACCAGCAAAACATGCAGCTTGGTGAGCCAAATGCAAAATGACACGGAGCATGTGTTTTCTGAAATGAATATGTACTGTATATACCTGGACACTGGGGGAGGTTGCAGGCTTTGTCTCGGTGAGACTCCCCATAACAGGGGGGTTTGATGCATTGACGGTGGCGGGACTTGATTGCCGGAGAACGAGCATCACTGCACGTTTTGGTGCACGGACTCCATGTTGACCAGACGGTGAAACCAGCATCCTCATCTATGGAATAAAGAATTGGGCGTGTGAGTGGTATCGCTATAGTAAACCATACATTTAAACGTGAAATGTGAACTGCCATTTACCTGGCAGTGTGGGTTCTTCTGTGGGACCAACAGCTGTCAACAACATTAAACCAGCCATCAACACACATAATAATAAAAAATAAAATAAGAAACCACTCTGTCCAAATGTACTTTTTTCCCTTTTTACCTGGACAGTCAGGGGCCTGACAGTAAGTGGTTTCAAGGTACGGCCCTTGGCAACCTCTCCCTCCATGAGCTGGAGCAGGTAGGGTGCAGCCTCTGGTGCGGGTCTTCAGCCCAAGACCTCCACAGGACAGCGAGCAGGGGCTCCAGGAGCCCCAGGGTGACAGACCGCCGTCAACTGGACAGTGTTCTAAAGAACAGTTCCATCTACCGTGGTCACAGACACTATGAGAGGAGAAGGGTGATTTGTTTTGTTGACAGCCGATATAACCAGTTCATGGGTGGCTATTCTGAAGTCTGATGAGGTTCCTTATAAAAAACATTTTAAACATTCATCAAGTGGATCTTGTTTGTGAGGAAGAGAAGTCGAGCTAATAAAATTCAGTAAATTGTTGTACAGAGAAGATCGTAATATTGTCTTGGAGTGACCAATCGAGCATTTTCTCACAGTTACGCATAAAATGTTTGGTCGGGTTGTCTTTGAGAAATTTAGCAAAACGTAACGGTTAGCCTGCAGGCTAAAATCAGCTCTAAATCACGCTATCCCTTTCATTGTCTAAAGAGCACCCTGTAAGATTAATCCCAGCAAGCAAAATACAAAATTTAACAGTCAGTCCGTTAATGATCATTTTAGCATGTCTGAATTTCAACCACTTCTATTTTTAAATAAACTTACCTGCTGAAAAGTCAATTACAGCCAGCGTTATGTCTTCTTCTCTCAACGCAATTTACCTCATGGAACATCTTTTTGACAGAGAACTTCACACATCCAAAACTTGGCGGTAGAAAAAAGGCCATTTACCCTTATTTCTCAATTGCTCTGCCTTGGTCAAATTACTTGTTTAAATGAAATGTTTACTCGTAGTGCTATCAAAAACACGTCATCTTTTGCCACCTGGAAGAACATGTGACGTCATAGTGAAAAGGCCTGAGACCTAAATTGTCCACTCACCACGAGCTGCAGTCGTGGACCAGGGAGTCTCCAGGCTGGAGCTCTACTCCCTCAGAGACGTTATGAAGGAGTTGAGATGAGACTGGTGTGATAGAGACACTTTGCAGAGAAGCTAGAACCTTCTCATCGACTAAACAGGGACACTCCTGAGACGCATAAGATCATAATATGCAGTTTAGCATACTGTACGCATCGTATTCAGGAGCATGCTTGTAGGATATGAAAAGAACTCACATGCAGGCAGACGCCGTTGTGTTGGAAAGTGTGTAAGGGGCAATGGCAGCCTTCCTCACAGCCATCGGTGTAGCAACCCTCCCTGCCGCTTATCTGGTCGCAGCTGAAAGGGCAGCCCTCCCATCGTTCACATTCCCTGTACAGCCTGCCTGGGGGGCATCCCACCTCTGTTCAACAAAAAAAAAAAAACAGACTGAAAAAAAAAATCATAATGGGTCTCTGGTATTGTTCAGGGGGCCGGGCCAAATGTGGAGGCAGGTCCGTAGTTTGGGGACCACTGATTTAGAGTCTTCAATTCATTTTCATTTTTTAAAATTTGTATCTGCTTTTTTGTTTGTCAATTAGCACTCTAAATGAATGGTACCATTTTTATCCTGGGTGGGCTGTCTTAAACAGCTGTCCCTTATAAAGTGTCCAGCAATTCGATGTGACGCCCGACTCACCAAGGCAGACCTCTGTATTGCAAGTCTTGCTTTGGCGGCTGACGCCACTGCAGGCCGATGAGCTGCACGTCCGAAATCGGGACTGCTGGCCGCCGCCACAACTGACTGAGCACGCAGACCACTGAGACCAGGGTAGCCAAGGGCCCACCGAGTCTAGAGGCAATAATATTACACACGGCATACACAATTATGTCTTCTCATGTTTTTGAAAGAAAGATCAAAACAAAAGGGACAGAAGTATAGTACTTAAATAGCTACTCTACGTCAGTGATTCCTAATTACTGTGCCGAGGCACATGAGTGGGCCATGAAAGATCATAAGCTGTTCTGCGTAAAATTATAAATTTTCACTAAATTTGTTGTAAAATTCATATTAATTTTCTACAAATAATGAATCATCGTTAATCCATCTATCTTTCCACTTGTTGCCATTCATGCAGCAGATGGATAGATTTGTGCTTTGTGTTTAACTAACCAGGCCCAGATTTCACACCGCAGTAAATTTGTTAGTAAATTCAGACCAGATCATACATTGATTATTTTAGTTTATATACTTGTGTGACATTTTAGATTTTTGTTTTCCTATGAGATTTTTCTCATGTAAATATGTGCTTGGGGACAATAAAGTTTGAGAAACACTGCAATATGGCAATAATTAACCAGCTATTAAGGTAGTGCAAAACACATAAATTTACTCGATGCCATCCAGTGCAATCTGTATTGAAATCTTCGTATTCATTTATATATCTTAACTGCAATTTTTTTTTTCAATTTAACTTATGTATACCATGGATATAGTGTTCAAGTAGCTTTGCATTGTGTGCATCTGTCGCCGTTCGATAAAATCTCCAGGCTATTTCGGGATAATAATAATAATATATAGTCAACAAGAATGAAAATAACTGTAATGGAACGGCTCATTATTGTACTAGGACAACACACACACACACATATATATATAAAACAACAATTTGTTACTGAAATTAAGATTTAGGGTATTTGAGTAATGCAAACGTATACATTTAGCAAATCATTTGAAACCCATACTGTAACTACTGTCAATCAGTAAATTGAACAGGGACAAATCCTGCTGAAATTATATAAAGAAAAGTGAAAATCATCTGCTTTATGTGGTAAAAGTGTGAATACCTGTGCACAGATGTGAGTTGCAGTCTCTCTGCTGGTCGCCAATTCCCAGGCAACCTCTCCCTCCACTCTGAGGAGAAGGATTATCACACTGTCGTCTCCTGAAGTGAACTCCTCCTCCACAGGAAACTGAGCACGAAGACCAAAGACCCCACTGGCCCCACCATCCGTCGACATAGCAGCCGGGGAGCGAGTGACAATGCAAAACCCCAGCTTGGCAGGAACTGAGGGGAAAAAAATGCCATTCACACTCACATTCACACCTATGGACCATTTAAAGAAATTTACAATTAACTTATACATGCATGTTTTTGGAATGGGAACAGAAGCACGAGCACTTGGAGAAAAGCCATGATGGGATGGGGAGAACAACTCTACAGAAGACGGCCTGAACCTCAGAACTGCTGGGCAGACATGCTCACCACGACACGTGAATAACATCAATTTATGTAAAATGATTCAAACCAATTTTTGCAGTCAGTGATGATTTCCTCTCCATGACTTGCAAACTGCCAATCAGTATCACCAGGCCACACCCATGATGCATTTCTGGAATCTTAATCAGAAAAATGGAAATGGAGATTGATGCAAAAGTAACCCTGAAATAAATCCTTTATTTTTCAGAATTTAAAAAAGAGCCCCTAACCAGCAGCTGAGCTGTTTTCGTATTTGCAGCGACACTCCTCCCTGGATACACACACGCCATCCTGCAGAACCATGTCACCGGGGCAACCGCAGGTCTTGCTGCATCCTGGGGAGTCTAGGCACTCCGTGTCACCATGGAGATCGGAACAGGAACGAGGGCAGGGTTTGCCGCAAAGCCATTCTTCTTGGCCTCCACCACATTCTGCAAAAGAAAATACTGTACAGTATAAACTTCATCTCTGTCAGTGTATGAAAATCTTTTAGTAAAAGGAATAAGTGCATACTGGACTCTGTAATGAAGAAAAAAAAAAGATGTGTGTGAGACTGTGAGTCCACCAGTCTTGAACGAGTGGCTTTGATAAACAAGTAAAGCTGTTGTCTTGTAAAAGACAACTTTACGATCCACTTTGATATAAAATGATTGATTCATGTGGCATCTTGGTGCCAATGAACTACTGTATGTTGAAGTGACTTGAAGAGCTTCATGTAGTGCTAAATAAGTAAAAATATAAAAAATATCAAATACCAACCCATAATAAAGGTCTGGTAGCCTTTATATTTGATAAACTAAATTCAATGGACGAGGACATTTCCAGTAATGTCTCCCTCTAATGAGCAAGTGTGTTTCTACGTGAGTCCACAGTTTACATGAAAACCTTTGTTAAATTAACCTGAGCACACGGTCATGTTGTCATGGCAACCGCGGCTCTGCATCTTTTCTCCGAGGCAGGGCAGACCACCAAATCTAGCAGGGGGTCTGCTACAGTCTCTTGTGCGATTGGACGACCCAGGGCACCCGTCACACGCTGACCATGACGACCAGGAACTCCAAGAACCATGCACTATGATGATAAAGAATTATATTTAGAATATGGGAGAAACAATTGTTTTAAAATTAGTTCGCAGACAGGACGTTCTGCCCCAAAGTTAAAAAAAAAAAAAAAAAAAAAAAAAAAAAAAAAAAAAGAGTTCACATCCTGCCTGGACAGAAGGTGATGACGGGACAGGGCTGTCTCTGGATTTGAGCGCCAACACCATTGTGTATTTCCTGTTCTCCAGAACAAGGCTCTCCACCAGCTTTGGGTTCGGGACAGCCACAGCTCCTGTAACGGGATACCGACTCTGCCCCACAGGTCCTGGAGCATGGAGTCCACGTAGACCACTCACACCAGCCACCTGATACTGGAAACACAGAGAAGAGGTGATGAATCTCGACCGGCTAAAGTTATCTGCTGCATTATACAGACCACCACATCCCCAGATTTTTAGTCCATTTAATACAGAGACCCGCAGCTGTTGACTCACCTGGGCAGGGGTTTTGGGAGCAGTTAAGCTTCCCTCCCTCACACGTGCTAAAATAAATATGAGATTCCAACATTAATTATGATGCGCTTCATTGTATTCATCACTCTGCATGTGTGTGAATCCTTCCAACCAGTTGTTACACCCATCAGGCGCTACGGTACTATCTCCAGGCTCGAGCCGGCGTCCAGTTGTGAGATCGAGGCATGGGCATTCTTCGTGCTCTAAACAGACCGTTCCATTAGCTGACAAAACCTTTCCCTCTGTACAGTAGCACCCTGGCTCACAAAGCCACTCGCAATGCTGTTCAACAGGAAGAATAACCCCTTTATAATTACCATGATTTATTAGTGTGGAAAACAATGAGTTGAGGTGACTTGTGACCAATGGTTGGGCATGTTTGGAGTGTTACATACTGCCAGGTCATCACAGGAGCGCGGGCAGGATGGTCCGCAACTACTGAATGCTGTGCCTGGGACCTGGGAGCATGGCGCCACTGAAATCACACCATGTCTGTTAAAATAATGTTATCTGACAAGTGTTTTTCTAAAATGCATGGTAGTAAAACACACGAGCCTACCTGGGCAGTGGGCAGTGTTACAGGCTTTGACCTCAGTTCTGAGACCCTCACAGTAATTTCCCTCTCCCTCTGGGCTCGGACTGTCACAGTCTCTCCTCCGGCTCTGAACACCACCGCCACAGGACTTGGTACACTGTGTCCAATTACTCCAAGGACCCCAACTACCATCACCTTGAAGGGGACGACAACATCACAATGACATGTTATGCCATTGAAATAACTTGAGCGACCCTGGTGATAACTATGACCACCAAGGTGCCAAATATGTTCCATGTCTTATTCGTTGCAAAACATTTAAACAGTTTCCTACGCTATTTCTATGAAATGTTCTGACTTTCAGGAGAAATTAACAATACATTCTGGAGGGTATGTATGACACAGCATATGTCCCATGTGTGCAGCGAATCACTAGATCCAGCAGATGGCGCTGTGTTGAAAAAAGCTTGAAATCTTTTAAGTTGTGATCTAGACTACCCAACTACTTCCTGGAGAAACAATATCACCTGGCACAATTAAAGCAGTCAGAAGGATATATTTTGGTTCAGCGGTATTAGCAACATATAAGGCAGCACTGACTTACGATCACATGGAGTGGTGACACAGATTCGGTCCTCGCGGTTAGGCCCCAGACATGGCAGGCCATGGCCGGAGCGCTGAGGGCTAGAGCAGAACCGATATCGGGACTGGATACCTGGCCCACATGACTCTGAACAGTGACCCCAAGGAGTCCACAGGGACCATTGGCCATCAACTATAGCATGTACAGGTTGAAAAAAAAAAAGAATAATAAAAGAAGGAAGAGAGGATCAATCAATCATGTGAAAATTCTATATATCTGAAAATTGTAAAACTGGATGCTATTATTAATTTGAAACAAACAAATAGTCTTCACAATAATAACAAAATAAGATAATTCAAATAAATTCTACATTTATTTTACCATTGCACCTGGCTTGAGAACAGTTTACAAGTCTTCCTGCTTCACATGTACTGAAATACAGGCATACAAGTTCAAGTCAGACACACATGAAGATAAGGTGGACGTAAATACCACATTGTATTTGCTTACCAGTTTTTGCAGTCAGAAGAAATAATGTCTCCTGGTCTGTACTGCACTCCATCAACATCACAGCGACAATCAGACTCCCGGATGCATGCGCCATCCTGAGTACCGACAATCAGGTGTTTGATATCGGCAGTACTTTTTGTATTTACAAAAAGAACCGCAACACTGACCTGTTGGAAAGTTCCAGCTGGACATTGGCAGCCTGGCGTGCAATTCCGACTGAGGTCCATCATGAGGTCTGAACATGACACTGCTCCTCTCACACACTGCTTCCATTCCTGCCCCGGCGGACACACGCTGCCATCCCCTGAAATAGGGATAAGTAATTGTGACTAAATGAATTACCATGTATCTTTATTACAATTGATATTTTATAGATTTTCCAAACTACAAATTGCAAAAGTCCATCGAAATTGTGAGTGAATGCTGACAAAATGTTGTTGTTTTTTTGGACAGGTGAAGTAACAATGGACAACTGATATGCGATTGCACAAGTGTGAACACCGTCTTATAATTGCAGTTGTGGCTGTGTTCAGAATTTAGCAATCACATTCAAACTCAGCACACAACTGCAACCAGATGTATAGCCTGTGATTAACCCCAAATAAAGTTCAGATATTCTAGTAGGCCTTTCCTGACTTTATTTGTTTATCTATTAATTTTTTTAGGACACTGACTAGTATTTGGAACTGTTCATAGGACCCAGTTCCAAAGGGCAGGAAAAACAGCCCTGAAGCATGATGCTACTACCATCATGCTTCACTGTTGGTATGGTGTTCTTTTGGTGATGAGCAGTGTTGTATTTGCACCAAATATACCTTTTGGGAATCATGGGTAGACAGCTCAACCGTGCTTTGTTAGGTAATCATTATATTACCAATTACCAATAATTTGGTAAAAACACACTTGAAATCTCCCAAAACAAAAACACACACTTGAAATTACCCAAACGCATGTGGCAAAATGTGTTGTTGTAAAACAATCGGCAGCTATGCAAATCCTACAAACTAATAGATTGTCTCAACGGTAACACAAAAATTAACCCATTCTAGTTAAGTTTGTATATGTGTGGGTGTGTGTTTCGTACCACATGGCTGCAGATTACAGGCGCTGAACTGTTGTGCTGTCCCGTGGACTCGGATAGGCCCACTAGTTCTGGTCCTATAACCTCCTCCACATGTCACTGAGCACTCGGACCACTGAGTCCATGGTTCTCTTACACCTAGTACACATTACAGATGGCTTAACCTACTTGGTACGAGCTGGATTTCCACATACAGGCACACATGGAAAAAAAAAAAACAAAAAAAAAAACACCAACCCAAAAAATGAGAAACATTTCGGGCAAATATGTCCTCACCAAAACATGGCTCAATACTGCATGTGTCGACTCCAACTCTGGCGCCTTCGCAGGGACGACCTCCAAACTCTGGTGGGGGATTGGTTCCGGAGCGGTAACGCCTTCTCACACCAACATCGCATGTTCGACTACAGGCGCTCCACTGAGTCCAGCTGCTCCAACCGCAGTCCACTAAGAAGTACACAGTTACACACAGGACAACGATGAATGAAAGAGTATAGAAAGCCGTTTGAGCGTTTATTCAATGACCTCGATACTGCTTAACATCCATGTACTAATATGTTTTTTGTCCTCACTAGTAAGACAATTCAGCACACTAGTAAAATGACTAGGCTGCGCTAGTAGAACGACTGTGTCTTACTAGTAATGTTTTTCTACTAGTGTGACCTTGAGCTGAATATCAAGGTTATTGAATAAATGCTCAAAGAGCTTGAGCATTTATTAGAGCAATTATTTGATATCAATTATATTAAGCCATTCGAGCTCATTTTTTTTTAGATCAATGATAGTATTTAGGAAGCAGACTCTTATTATCTGTATGTGTATGTATTATGTTAAATGTAATTTTCTTTCTTGTAAATGGAGAAAAAATAAATAATTTCAAGGTTTCTTTTTCCTAAGCAAGTTACGTTTGTGCAGCCATGTATGGTACATTAAACGCCAAACCTACTCACCAGGACATGAAGTCGTTCCACATGACATTTCTCCATTAGCGCATGTGCTGTTGAAGACACGCAATCCAGACTAAACAATCAATCAGAACAATTTTAGATTAGGCAGCGACGGAATTGGGAGAATACCAGTTGTTGCACGCATCTACAGGTAGCGTTGCCCCAGTCGGGTATTGCTCCCCCTGATGGTAACACGGGCACTGGGATAAAGGCACACAGCTGTCGTTGAGCAAGTAGAAGCCCAGTGCGCAGTAGCAGCCATGGTAACAGGCAGTGGCACACTGCACCTCAGAGGAGGTCATGTCCATACAAACCCGTGGGCATGCACCTCCCTGCTCCTCACATTCAGCTGCTGTCATGTGCGTCATACCTTCTGGGCATACACCTGTAAGCAAAGGAAGGGGAATAATGCTTAAGTAAGAAGTACTGAGATCTATGTTTTAAGAGTATTGGTCATAAATAATCACTTTTTACTTACTTTGACTTTATTATCAATTACAGAATAGACGGGTGACATTAAGAGTGAACTCACATTACGTCACGTTCCTGCTCTGTAACCATTTTTTCCCCCAAGACTGCACCTACCGGCACTGCTGTATGGATTTTACAGCGTTTTGAATTACTTTAAATACTGTACAGTATGAAAACATACATATGGGTTAAAAATTCAAAATTTCAAGCAGTCACAGTGGATTTTATTTTTCTTGGGCTCTGACTGGCTGCCGGTAGCGTCAGATATTCTCGGACAGAACACTTTATTTAAAGGCTTGCGATGGCTCCAAGCGTCCTGCGTCTGCGAAAGATTCTGGTAGTGAGCTGAAGTGCCAGAGCGCCTGACCACTCGGGAGAAAATAAAAATTTGGGGAAGGACAGAGATCTCTTGAGAATGTGAGAGGAGAAGTTCTGTGTTGACTCTCACTGCCTATTCAACTCCATATCTTGGATATTGCTGCCACGGGGGGTATTAACAGCACTTACGTATAGTTGTTGTTGCTGTGGATTTCAGTTTGTCTTATCAGGTCATTTCAGTTCTGTACAGTATTTTCTATCCAGTATTATATTACATATCACCCACTACAAATGGGGGTTCACTGTATTTACATTTAGAAATGTAAATGGACCATTTGCTGAGGATTAGGAACAAAATAATATAATACCTGAGCAGGGATGGGCGTTACAGTCTGCTGTCTGAACGTGTGGGCCGGGGCAGCTTCTGCCCCCATGTTGTGGTGGGGGTGAAGTGCAGAATCGCTCTCGTGTTTGGACACCAGAGTCACACTCGGATGAGCAGAGAGACCACGGAGACCACGCAGACCAGCCACCGTCCACTAGAATTATAACACAACGACTTTTGTTTGGAAAATTCTAATAAGAAATGAGGATGGATGTCACTCATACCTGCACAGTGGACGATGTTGCACGGCTCCTGCTCTGCGCGATCTCCATCACAGCTTGACTGAGGATGGGTGTGGTTGCAGCTGCGGAATCGTCGTCTGATACCCACATCATCTGCATGACGGAAACAGGTCTTGCTGCATTCTGACCAGCTGGTCCATTTACTCCAAACTCCATCTGGTTCTTCTGCATCAAAAAAGAGAGACAGAGTCATCAGAACACTCCCAGTAAAATGAATATATAAAATCATAGATGATGTTGTACGCCACCATAATGCTTTAGAAATAAAAATAATGAAGATTTGACTAAAAGTCAGACTTTCGACTTCAAAAAGTTTCACAAAAACATGAATGTATTCAAACCATTTTATGCGCTAGAGCACTTCCATTTTTCCAGGGCTCTTTGGACAACATGTTTGCTTGTTTCTCTAGTAGCTGAATATGGCAAAAATCATAACAACTCTTTCATCATCCAAGTACTTCCGGACCCTAACTGTATCCACCTGATATAACGTGTGATAACGTCCATTTTGTCTCATCATTGTCAGCTCTTAAAGTGTCATTACTCTCTGTGGGTGTATGAGAATGTGTACCGGTGAGGCACGGGACGGAGCACCGTTGGACTTCAGAGGAGTCTCCTGGGCAGAGTTGCCCTCTGAGGGATCCCGTCTGGTTCACTGGAGCCCTACGAGGTACAAGTATGTTCGAATCCTCAACTTGACAGTAATCAGGGTTTGGATAAAGACATACAAATGCATTTAAGTTGAGACGTCGTCGTCTCTGGCAGCTGTTCACCTGTAGCGTTGTTGGAGGCCGAGCCCACAGGTGACATCGCATGGTGACCATGACGACCAGGCTGACCATTGACAGCTTGCTGCGCAGCTGGAGGAGTTACAGACGACTTGTCCGTCCTGGCACACACTTTTGGAAACAAATATACATTTACGTACAATTTACTGTCCTCAAAACACTACACCACACTAGTATAGTTCACTAGTATCAAATAATATGAAGGAACCGTGAAATAGCAATATTCAGAAGTACAGTGTTACTGACCCCAGCCTAAAAACAGATTTATTTGTTTGGTGAGTACTGTTTTTAAAAGGCCTTTTGCGATGAAGGCTAGGAATAGATCAAACGAAGTGAAAGATAAATAAATAAATTTCACCATGTAGTACAATGGTCCCTGCTAATCGTCTGTCCTGGCTGCAGTTTTTGGCCGTTCCAGTGACAGACACATTGGCTTGCTCTCACACATTGTCCTCCCTGTAGGTACATTCCATTGGGACAGCGGCAGCCTGGGGCGGGGGGTGGGGTGGTTGGGTACAACAACAACTGAATAAATACCCCAATCTGTATTTCGCTTCAATTAGGAGATAAACACTGGCATTGAGTCAGTGCCGGCAGTTTTGACTTTCCAAATCAGAAACTCGAGAATTGCTGCCTAATGCTGAAATGTCTCTGTGAAGCATTCAATCCTCTGTCCATTTAATAAGTATAATAGCTTAGGCTAAAAACAAAAGCACATTTTGAGGTCCTATAAACCTTTTAATCCCCAAATCTAAACTACAACAAAGTATCATTTGTCCTGCTGTGACCCTTCATTTTACACAGTTGACTCTATAATGCTTTTAAAGAAACCAGAAACTGAAATGGATTTCAATACATCGCCGATTTTCAATATCCGAGCTAGCAGATTTTTCATAAATCTTAGATTTACACACATGCCTTGCACATTATTAGAAAGAATTAAGCTAATCTAATAACACAGTACCCATGACTTTAATGAGCATAAGCACTTAAGAAAACAAACAAATATCATCTATATATATATATCATATATCATCTCTGTAAATCTTGACCATGTAATTCCCAAGTCAACTGCAACACATCAGGTGATTTGCATGTACTGTAACTTGCATAAGTGAACACCACTCAAGCAAGTGCATATATTGACCAACCTGGTTTACATTCTTCAGTGCAGTTGTTAGTGAAGCTGTGATGTGAGCATGTAGGTGGGCAAGGCTCGACTCTCCCGGCCCGGCATTCTGCCTCAGACACCAGCACCATGCCATTGACACAACCTGGAGAAATATTTTTTTAACCTTTACAAAGTGTTCATTTTCAATGCACACATAGTATGTTGCTGGTCATAATAGTTTATATCAAATATTAAACTACAGATCTTTTCAAAATGTATTAAAAGCCTGTTTGAGATTCTCCCATGACCCTTCAAAGACCATCAGGTCGGTTTTTGCGGAAACTTGTGCAAAGGTGGTGGAAACACAGTTTCAAGCTCCCTCTTGAACACTGTTACCACTGGTCCCATTAAAAATAAATAAATAAATAAATTGAAAAAAAAAAAACCATTTACGGCATGTAATTTCAGTCCACAAACCTTGTAGCACCTGTGCAAAAGAATGGCATTTTTAAAATATGTTAATTTCTGTGTATTTTTTTGGGTCACAAATTAAGGAAAGGTTATCAAATTTCAGAGGGAAGGAATGACATTTCAGGTTATTCTTAATTGCTCTCAAAATGGGTCAAATGTGAGCGGACAGAATTGCGATATGACCGTACAGCAATGCCATATGAGACGTTGCATTCCAATTCAACCACAGTAAATATGTTATACAAGAATGAGTCACCTGTCTGTGTGCCAGTGTCTTTGGTGCAGGGTTGGCTGTTGCAGCTCTGACTCTGCAAGCTCATGCCCTCACAATTCCTCCCATCATTTTTCGAGGCAGGTGCGGTACAGGTTCGGCTCCTCTGCTTGACACCCCCTCCGCACTGAGCATCACACTCGGACCACTCTGTCCACTCCGACCAGTGACCATCAACTGCAAGAGGCAAAAAGAGAACAGTGATTTTAGGAGTCTGGAAAAGAGGTCGTAGACCTTGGGCAGGATACAACACAGTTAAAAACCTGGGCATGGTCCTGGGAAGCATGCTCGGCTGTCAAATTGGGCTCCACTGCAGGATCCTCCAGGTAGCGCTTCCCTCACAATGTCTCTCTGTCGAAACAGTGAACCAAGACCGCAGGACACACTGCACAGACTCCATGAGGTCCATGAGGACATGATGCAGTCAACTGGAAGATGACAGCATAGAGTATTTTACCTCCATGTCAGTTCTTATTAGTTGTTTTTTTATGATAATGTATTTCATACATACCGCAGTCTTTTTCATCCGAGCCATCCACACAGTCCTTCTGCAGGTCACATCTGCGGTCCAGGTGAACACATTCGCCGCTATTACAAGAGAACTGCTTGGGAGAACAGGGGCTCGGCACTGGGGGGCGCTGCGTAGTCACCGGACTTACTGTGGAACCTAATTAGTCATTGGGGGGGGGGGGAGAAATAATGCAACTTATTAATATGTGACATGGAGTTTTCATAAAAATAGCCATTAAAAACAAAGAAATTCAACCGCTAAAGTTTTTGTCATTTGTTGTCATTTTAAGTGATTCCATTTCACAGATTGTTCATGCGTACCACAGCGCTCTTCATCAGATCCGTCCAAACAGTCCCGCCTGCCGTCACACACCTGAGACGAGTCGACGCAGCCAAATGAGCGGCATGCAAACTGGCCTTCCACACAAAGCACTCTGGGCAAACCCCCATCACGGGGGGTTGTGGTGATCCAGTGAGCTGTAAAATAGAGTGTCTGTCTGTTTGGAAAAAGGTGCATTGAATCATGGATGCAGAACTAGCAACATTGTTTGGTGTCTCTCACGCTTTGTGGTTTGTAAGCCAGGAACTCCAGGCTGGTGCGATGGAGTCAGGTGCAGTCCGGGCTGGCCAGTGGTCGCTTCTCGTGGGAAAAATTTATGTAATTTTCATTTTCATGAATTTTTACCTGACCGTGAAAGATTCAAGACTAGACGGTCACCCCTCACATTTTTCAAAATATTTTACTATATCTTTTCATGGGACAACACTGAAGAAAAGACACTTTGCTACAATGTAGAAGAGCCAATATACAGCTTGTATAAGAGTGTAAAGATACTGTCCCCCCCCCCAAAAAAATTAATAATTCAACATACAGCCATCAATGTCTAAACTGCTGGCAACAAAAGTGACTAGGACATTCATTTGCCACGTCTTATTAAACTTCCAGGGACCGGTATGAGGGAGTCTGAGAGCGGAAACTCCACAAATCTAACACCTGCTCCCCATTTACACATGATAGCTTGTAACACTAATGAGTCACATGGAGGGAAATAAAACTATCCATTTTGGATAGTTTCACTTTGGGGTGTACTCGCTTTTGTTGCAAGCAATTTCGACTCTCTGTGTGAGGGGACATTAAATGTACGCTGCTGTACACTGACTATTATTCCTTAGGGCAAAGCATTTTTTCAGTATTGTCACATGAAAAGCTATAACAAATGTGATGGCGTATTCACTTTTCTGAGATATTGTACATGCCCTTGGTGGGGTGCACATTTGACACTTGAATTTGACATATGCTGAATCTAAATGTCAAGATTATGTAAGGGCAAACAGCTATTTATACCAATGTGTGTCGTGGTAGCTTTCCAAAGTCCAGGTTGTCCTGTGAATCCAGCTGTCGCCACACCGGGCAGAGCACCTCGTGACTTGGTGGTTTTGAGGCCTGGGGCACCTGTTGTTACGTCACCAAGGAAGCCTGGTCTCCCTATAGAACTAGTCTGGTTCTGTAAACCTGGAGAACCTGGGTAGAAGATAATGAGGAAGAAACATGAACGACAGACATAATCATATGTAAACAATTGAACTACTTCACCATGATATCAATTCATTATTTGTACTATTTATGCAGTTTTGATCTGCAAATCCTACATTGATAAGAAAGAAGTGGCATGATTTACACCCAGTCAACCATTTTCAACACCACTTGTCCTTATTAGGGTCACTGATGCGTTGAAACACCCTGGACAAAACATTTGCAAGCACATGTCCAACTGTTCAATGTTTCATTCCTTTACAAACAAGTTGCTGCGTTCTAACAAGGAGCTGAATGGTTAGAAGGTGTTATTTTTTTATTTTATTTTTTATTTTTTCCAAGGATGTCCACTTCTATGCCTTTCTGTGACTCTTCCATTCTCTCTGTAACTCTGTTGCACCAGGAAATGCATTGGTCCGTTCAAAATGTTTAGAGAAGGTCAAATTCAGTTCACTTTGAAAGGTCACGTCACATTTGAGGGACATTGGGAAAGTTTAACCGAAAGATGAATAACCCTAACGTTTTGTAAGTAGTGTATAATGGAGTGTCCATAAATTCTCACCACAATTCATCTCGTCTGTATGATCCTTGCAGTCCAGTCGACCATCACAAAGCGCAGCATTTGGAACGCATTGTTCACTCTGCTGACAGGGAAACTGGCCTGATTTGCAGCGCTGCGGTGTCACTTTCCCACCATCGGGAGGAGACGTAACACTGCTGGGGGTCACCAGCTCATCTGTGGTACAAGTCAAGAAAAACATCACACTTTGCATCAGCTCAGTTTAACAACCAATTTTCCCCAAAGAAGAACAAGAAAACGAGTGAGGGACGAAAACTCCTCACCTCCTCTGCAGCCAAGGATCTCAACACGCAGGTTGAACGTGTGTCTGAACTCCACGGGGATGATACGCAGGTAGCGGGCCCTGACAAGCCTACTGAGCCAGCGGGTCACAGGGGTTCGACCCACCATTCGCACCTCAAATATCTACAGTGCGCCATCATAATAAAAATACTTTTTCAATTATACAAGGTTTTTCTTAGTACATTAATCACATACTACCCATAGTAAGGATACATTTATGCAGTTATAATAATGCGTTTAGTTCCATGCATGGAAATGCAAGTTATTCCTGAACACAAAGTGAAGACAAAGGCATATTAGGCTGTTGAAAATATTGAGTGAAGATAAATGTTCCTTAATGTTTTGATTTGATTCTGTTCAGTATTCCCAATGCATTTGCACGCATGGCAATTAAAGCTTTTGTACAGTGTTCACCGGCTCATTCGCACTCTACTATTCCCGAATTTGCCAATTCAACCAATTTTGGGGGGGACGCTTTCCCCCGTTATTTGCTGAAAATTTTGCATCTTGATGCGAAGGAACTATTTTCAAGTGAACGGAGGAGCTTCATTTAGTCAGGCTATAGCCCTGCCTAATATAAAACTAGTGCTTTACCGCCATATTGTGACATCTATAGGCAATTATGAATCTTTTTGGCAGGGTGTCAATTACTGACTGACTTTTTTCACTATTCACGGTGGCGAGGGAACCCTGCAAAGGATTTCGAGCTTCACTTTCTTTTTAAACATATTGCTATAATTCTGAGCATAATTGCATATATTCAATACCTGAGCAGCACTACCGGGCTTGCCATCCTGTGTATAGTTGGTGAAGAGGCTGCTGTGCAGTGCAAAGGCTAATCTGTATTTCGTGAGGTAACCCCACATGCGTTCACTGCCCTGGGTCACAACCCCTGAAACCCACGTAGGCTCAAGGAAATCGACCTGAAAATACGGTTGGGGGTCTGTAGGCAATGGACTCCATCCAGGCTCCATAACTTGACTGCAAACACCATCAACAAATATATCACTCATCTTTTCATTAATTCATGGCCTTAAAAAAAAGCTATTTAAAAGTAATGACCAGCCAAATTATCACTCACACGTTTGGAATGATATTAAGACGACCAGCATCAGCTGGGTTGTTCTCACGATAAGAGGATGATGTCAACTGACCATAACGAATGCTCCCATCCTCCAGTCCAAGTGCAGATGAGCAGATGCCTAGAAAGATATGTACATGCAGCAGGTATGACATATTGAAGATACCACAGACAAAACCCAAGTGAACAGTGTGCATGGTTTGACACCTAATCAAAAACAAGAACTTACCACGATGTCCAGGGCCACCATCCTGTAAATGTATTAAAAGGCATATAAAGTTCATATTGATGCTTTCAAACTTCATTTTCTATCTAGCTTTGAAAAGATTGACATATAATATGTTATCACATTAAAAGAGATGAAATAGGTTATAAATAAAGTTATGTCCGATAATAGTAGAGTAAATAATGTTTACAGGTTTAGTACATTTATTAGGTACTTTGAATATGTTAGGAGCATCATGATAACAGAGGAATCGCTAGCGTCAGCCACCACCTGATCGCTGGCCAGCTTGAAAGCTAACAGCAACATGACGGACGAATCCAGTAGGGGCCCGACAAGCGGCAGAAAGTAGCAATGAACACACAAAGCAACAGAGACTTTGGCAACTGTACTTACTGAAGGGTGGGTCACAGGAATCCTGGAAGGAGTCCTGCTCGGGGCGGCAGTGGGTGTGTATGGTCTGAATATATGAATATATTATTTGTAAATACATTTGTACTTTGATGTTAAATGCAAAATTTGTTGCCGTTTTATTTATCCATTTTTTTTTTTTAACCTTACCTGTCAGACTGAGTGGTGAGATTCTCATGCAGGTTACAGCCAATTTCATCATCTCCTTTGGGACAGTGGGGAATCCCATCACAACGTTTTCCTGCGTCAATACAGCCCCCTGGTGGGATGCATAAGTACTGACCGCTGGGACACCTGTGAGAAGTTGTGACTGTCGGGTAGGTCTGCGTGCCTGGAATGAGGTCAGAGAAAATACTTGTTGTAAGTTATCAATAAAGTATTGTTGGTGTTACAACTGCAGTACTGTATGGATGCATTTCCTTGAACTTGACTAGAGAAAAGAGTTGAAAATCTCACCACAGTACATCTCATCTGACCCGTCGCCGCAATCATCCACCCCATCGCAGACAACTCCTGACGGGCCAGCTGGCACACATCGACTATTTTTACACTGGAGCTCCTTTTCTCTGCAGCCACCTATTGGTGAGACGGTCGAAGTCGGTGTGGGTAAGGTTGACCAGTGGTAACCTGAATGAGACGAGAACAACAAAGATACTGCTAGTAAACAATTCCAAATTTGGGGCAACGAAGAGAGACTTTGACTTTGTACAAACTGCCTAGCAAGTGGGTGGCCAAATGTCTGATAGCAACAAGAAAAATAAGCTGTCCAATTACACTGATTGTCAGGATCGTCTCCCCCCGGCTTTTGGTGATTCACTACTCGCAAATTCATCTATTCGTATTTATTGGGGTTACACTATTCTCCGTTATTTGATGAAAAATTCACCTGTTTTTATGCTCTTTCTGAAAAGCCCTAAGATGCCACACAATGGAGCCAAAGGCATATCTAATAGAAAAGTAGTGTTTTGGCATCATGATGTTCCTCCACTTCAACTTAGTTTCTTGATGCCAAGGAACTAAGTTGAAGTAAGTGGAGAAGGTTCTATAAGAGAAAAGTAGTATTTTGGTGCCGTCTTTTGACATAGATAAGGTAATATAAACCTTTTTAGATGGAGTGTCAAGTATTCATGTTTGTTTTTTTTTCGCTGTTTGCGAAAGGCCTCTGCTCCGAAGTTAATGTTAAAATATACAAAGCATCCTACATCTACTAACCATCTTCACATCCCATTATCTCCAGACGAAGATAGATGCCGTTATGGAAATCATGTGGTAGCAGGCGGACAAACTGAGCCGACACCATCCTGTCCAATTTGATCTCAGCCACCCCTCCTTCATTGTGGTTACCAAAAAAGACCTGTTGGGACAATGGTACAAATAGTAGACAAATAATTATCATCAAGTCAGTCAAATGTGATTGTCGGACCTTAGCTCTGGGTTGTGCGTCAGTGACAAGCTCTTTGTAAATGTACCACTGTCGTCCATCGAGGCTGAACTGCAGGTATAAACTGGAAACGTATGAGTCAAACACACCACCGCCCTGGGTAAGTACTCCTGGAGAAAGGAACAGTAGGTGTTAACAATCACTAAACAACTTCAATTAGTAATATTTGCTTGACAGCATCACACAGTTACAGTGTAACATGTTGGGAAGAGAGTACGGCCAGGTATTAAGGTGTACCAGTGATGTTGTACGCTTTTAACAGGTCAATCTGTATGTAAGGACTTCGTAAACTGCCACTCTGCCCCTCAGGGCTCCGTTGTGGTAGATCCTTATACTCTTCTGGTTCTGGACTCCAACCCTGCACATGTCACAAATAGAACCTATAATCAAGAATGAACTAAAATGCATGTCATTGCATTCTGTAGGATTAGACTGCTGCTTATCATCTGACGATCTTGCATTTATACTTCAGTCTTTGTGACACGAATAGAGAGTGGCTGGATCCAAGAGCAGTCAGAGGCAAATGTGAAAGGATGAATAGTTTATTGATGAAAGGTAATGGCGGTGGTCTGAGGTGGGTTGGCAGGCGGCGGTGTGGACAGGTGGAAGGCAGTGGTGAGGACAGGCGGCTGGCTTGGCGGCAGGAATTACGTGGATCAGGAACACGGGGGGAATACACACTGGAACAAGGAGACACAGGAGTCAAAAAGGGAACGAGGAATAGGGTGACTTACGGGAGGTAAAAGGGCCATGGTACCACTGAAAGTAACTGCAATACAGGCAGGTTTATATACTGGTGAGGATAAGGCTGATTGGAGACAGGTGCTGAAAACAGACAAGGGAGGGGAGAGAGAGAAAGAGAAAGAGAAAGAGAGAGAGAGAGAGAGAGAGAAAACGCCCTCCCGGCTACAATAATGGAACTGCAGGCAGTATATGACACTTTGCTTCCTTCACACAAATTACCCTACAATGGGACAATGAATATCAAAATACATTACCACTACAATAATTGTACAATAATTGCTGATTTTGGTTCAGTTGTAAACATCCCATAAAACATAACCAGAACCAAATCATAAATGTGAAGCATACAATGAGTGTCCATGATATACAGTATATATTGTACCTGAAGGTCTGTGTGGGGGTCCCATCCATGAAGGCGAGCTGCTTTAGGGGGGTGACCGGTTTGCTGAGATGAGGCCTGGAAACTGGAGGGCGGCAGAAACTGAACACCCAAAGGAGACCAGCACTCCTCTAAAGCAAAAAAAAATTCATAAATAAAACATACACATTAAAAATGGGATCGTGCTAAAACCCTTCTCAAGAAACTGTATGATTGTGTATTCATATGAAGTCGCTGAGCACCAGGAGGGAGTGGGTAGGTGGGGATCAAGGGAGTGATGTCCACTCTTGGTTCGGAAGTCACGGGGGATGGGCTGACTGTTACTGCAGAACTTTCATCGCTTACTGCACATAAAAGACCAAGAAGAAATCACGCGGTGCTGCAATACACACTACTCATATAAAGTTAGGGATATTGGGCTGCTGAAATTTCAGGATGAAACAGAACAGTTGTGAAAAAAGTACTGAAACGTGAAGAGTTGGACATGTGACACAGAAGGTCAAATGAAGTTATACAATGGACCCCACTATTCGCGGAGGATAGGGCCGGACCGCGAATAGTGAAAAGCCGCAGATAATTGACGGCCATTATAATCGTATTGAATTGTATATTCAATATACTTCTCCGTATTTATTTTTTTTAAATCCCAAAGATTCTTGAATAAGCGGGGATAAATCACCAATAAGTTTTTTAAAGAAAGAAACAAAAAAGGCTGCGATTAAGTGAATCCACAGGTGCCGAACTGCAAGTACGCGGGGGTCCATTGTAGTCAATTTTAGGTTCATCCTGAAATTTCACCCAAAAGCCCAATATTGTTTTTGTGATTAGTGTATGCTTTAGTATGTACTTCTCTAACATGTCAAAAATAATGCAAGCATGAACTCTTCCCATTGGCAAAAGATACCAGGGCACATTTAATGAGTGTAACTCCAATTTACCTTGACAGGAACAACATGTGTCTCCCTCTCCCGGTACTAGACGCTGGCCCTACAAAAATTGAGAAATGTGCAACTAACTCAGTTATTAGAGCAAGAAAAAAAAAAAGGTATGGATGAACATGATGATTAAAAAAATTATACAAAAATACAGTGGTTCTTTGAAATGCAAGTTTAATTCGTTCAGTGACCACACTCGTAACTAAAAACACTTATATGTCAAATGATCTTTCCCCATTGAAATGAATGGAAATGGCTTTAATCTGTTTTCCAACACACACCGACCAACACAATTTACAAGAAAGCATTCCAGTGCCTCCACCTTCTCAGGAAGTTGATTAATATTAATGTCAGTAAAAAAGCTTTAATGATGCTCTACCAGTTACTCAGAGAATTCATTCTCACCTTCAATATCACATCCTGGTACAACGTATTCACTAGGAAACAAAAAAACTCTCACATGCAACGAAGCATGCTGGAAATATAATTGGTTCATCACAAACTCCACTGACGCGTCCATATCAGGAGATACAGAGTCCCAATGGCCAGAAAGGCAATTCATAAAACAATAATTCATTACAACTTTAGTTGCTGATCTGCTGCTTTCAGTATCAATGTGTGGTTTCCTTATTTGGGACATTTTGTTTATGTCTTTTTTATTGTATGAGACCTGTCAAAGACACATTTCTTACATCCTCTGTTGTCAGACAAATCAAGTTTCTGCTGCAGCTTCTATTTTCTGCCACCATACATACATAACATTTTTGCTCGCAATTCAAAGCAAAAACAATCCACAGCTCGTATCTTGAATAACTTGTGAGTTAGGTCACTTGTACTTCAAGGCATCACTGTATTTTAAGTTAAATGCCTTGAAATATAAAAGTTCAATAGACTTGTGTCTTACCTGTGGGCATCCGGTAACAGCGTACGGGCAATAGGGGGAGCACTCCACCGAGAGGTTGGGCAAACATTGACACAAGTGGCAATGGTCGGACCTCCATCTATCTCCAACAGCATGGGACTGACCTTGGTACTCACACTCATCACAGGGGTCAGTCTGGCATCTGTGGACACGCCGATAAAGAAAATACATGCGAGAGTGTCAAGTGAAAAAAATCGAGGACTCAAGCTAATGTTGTACGACAACGAAAATGAAAATGAGTTTACTAGTTTTATAGCTTTCAGTTAATTAACTAAAAGATTTCAGCTTGGCGACATCACAGTGAACCCAAACACCCGTTCACATGTTGTTGTTTTTTTAGGGGGTTTGCAGAAAAATTTTATCAGGCCAAAGCACTGTTTGTGACATCTTGGTACCAAGAAATGTATCCTCTGAGTGGTAGTCAATCAGTAAGCCTTGACAGAAACAGTATTATCACCATTATTATCCATGTGTAAAAAAAAGAATCGGTTAAAATAGTAGGAATAAGGACAAGGCTACACACCGACGTGCTTTCCGATAGATCCCTCTGCAGGTTTTCCCATCTCCATGGTTGGTGGGGTTGTTTGGGCTCCGGAATGACCACTGGACACTCTGGACACCGCACGGCCCCAAACACTCCCCCCACCCAGACCATGACGACCAGACGCAATGTACTACTGAGTGATTGGGTCCAAAAAAAAGAAAACGGGGTTATAATGATGAATTATGACGTTTATGTTGAACATGGGGGAAAAAACGAAAGAACACATTTTAAGACCGACCCGCGCAGTCCGGGTTTGGTTGACATCTCTGAGGTCTTCCTCTCTCACAAACGCAAATCTCGCAGTCCACCTTCATCTGCTGACCTGGCCTGTAGCGCATACCTGCCAGCTCACACGCACACTCCTCTGGCGACACACACTGCTGCGTGTGGCTCATTACCTGACCCTCTGGACACCAGCAACCTGGGAGAATACATTACAATATGCAACATGCAAAAAGATATATTATTAAGAAGAAGATATCTCCAAGTGGATCCAGGGTGCCGCCTTGGAGTGACCTGAGAAGCAGGGTGCTGTGGGATCACAGGTGGTCCTGCTGCTGATGTGGGCACAAGACTCTGGGCAGGGGGAACAGTTGTGTCTCACCAGGCCTGTCGGACAGCTGCTGTTGGAACAGCCATCCTCAGAACAAGGCTCTGAAATGGAGCCAAGCGGACGACGTCAAGTTCAGTGTTTGCTGCATCGTTATTTCGGTAGCTACACTACTCACAAAAGGTTCGGGATATTGGGCTTTCGGGTGAAATTCCAGGATGGACCTAAAATGTGCTCTTACCTTTCCAGGCAAACTTACTTTTTGACCTTCTCTAAAATTTTGATTTGACATATCCAAGTGCTCAATGTTTCAATACTTTTTGCATAACTTGCTGTTCTCTAACAAGAAGCTGAACAGCAAAATTCACAGCAGCCCCGTAGAAAATGAATGGATGGATCTTACTAATTTCCAAGCTCAGGTTAGATGTTCCTGGGAGCTGGAAGCAGTCTCGACCTCCGTTTTGAGGCAGGATGCAGTCTCTGTGTCGGATTTGCACTCCTCCGCACTCACTTGAACAGTCTGACCAGTTCACCCATGGAAGCCACTGGCCGTCCACTGGTTAAGACAGATAGAGACAACTTTTATTTATTTAGAATATTTATGCTTTCACAACCTTTGAACATATTCTGAAAAAGTAACTCCACGTCCATACCAGGGCAAGTGGTGTTGAAGCATTGCTGCTTCTGGACATCCTGACCCCGACAGTGATGCAAAATGTCTCCTGAAGGGCAAGATCGGTGCCTGCTCATGGAGCCTGTACCGCAGGTGGTGCTGCAGGGGCTCCAAGAACTCCAGGAGCTCCAGCTTCGACAACCTTGCTCATCTGTGGGACCTCCGAGTGGTGCTAATGAGGCGTCTGGGCAATCTGCTACAATGTTGCACATCTGCATAGTAAGGTAATAAGGAGTTAGGTCACTGCATTTCATGTACTGTTTGTGATGGTGTCCTATACACATGCATGTACAAATGCACTGCATTCATGAGTAAACAGATGTTTAGCTCTGTAAAAAAAAAGTTTATTATTATTGATTTTTTTTTTTTTTTAAACACACCAGTAAAATCATTAAATGGCTTATATGGATCACCAAAAACTTAACCCACCCCACACACCCTCTCTTCCATCCTCTGCCCACAGACAGGAGGCTTATAAGCATCTGGTGCGGGACCACCAGGTTTCCGGAAGCCGATAGACTGTTAAACTCGCACAGTGTTCTGTAGCCCCGACATCAGCCCTCGCCCATGCCCCCATGGGTAGTCATCCCTGCACGATGAACACTTTTGTCTTTCACAAGTACAAAGGACCATGCACATATCATGTTCATATTATGTGCGATTCAAGCTGATTGCATTTGTATTTCTCCTGCGTCCATGTCATTGATGCATTTGCACCTTTGCACACATTCACCACTGCAAATAATTACATGTATCTTTTTTTTATCATTGTTTTATCTTCTTTTCTTATTTGATTTATACTCCACAAGTCTTGAGACTTATTGGGCTAATCTAGGACCTCGGGTGTTGAATTTTGTGCCATATTATGTGTAAATGTGTGCTGGTATGACAATTAAACTTCTTGAATCCTTGAATGTAAGCCAACTCTTTACAGCACAGGTGTCGCATTCAAGGCCCAAAGTCCAGACCCAGAGCGTCACCTTCTACATTTTTATGGCCCGCTGAAGCAAATAAAGTGTGTCGACTTCAGGTTTCTTGCTAAACGCAATTTTTCTGTTTGAATTTTGCTCGGAAACCTGTACCTAAATCACATTTCTTTCACTTTTAACAGATATTTCACCAAATCCCTTCTTAACACTAATCCTACAAATCTAACAGTAGCTATATACTTTAATATTCTGTTGTCATAATTTTGACCTTTGATTTTAAATTAAATTTATTGGTAAAAATATACAGTATATAATGACAATGAAATGTAGGGGTGTTGTGTTGTATGCGTTATAATATGATGATTATCCTGGTATCTGAGTTTCACAGTCACAACAGTCCTCTCGGAAACCATAACAACAATGTGGCCAGGCGATGAACATGAGTTTGACATCCCTGATGTATAATATGTTATGATTCAACAGATTCAACACATTCATATGTGGAGAGTTTATAGAGTTTTCAATTAACATGCATGACAATGCATGCATGACATGTTGAGCTGAGATTAAAAAAAACACAACCTCAGAATTGTAATAGAGACACGCTCCCAGATATTTGGTACAATTCATTTTGTATTTTCCTTTTCAAGTATATTTTTTATTTTATTTCTTTTTTTGGTGGTATTTTTCCAAATCTGAAGATGTTGCACGTTCACATAAATTCGGCTGTGTTTTTTTTTTTTTTTTGACATAAATAGAGAGAAGAAAAGACACATAAACCTACCATGTTGAAATTGATACAGGATCCATCCAGGCAGGTGAATTCTGGACAGGAGAAGGTGGTATTTGGACTGCCAGAGGGCGCTGGTGAGACTTGTTTACCTGAACACATGACAGTTTACAGAGCTCAGTCTTTTATCACACTTCTCCGACGATACCCACAGTATCTCGAGACAACCCACCGCACACAAGCTCGTCATCACCCCGGGGACAGTCTGGGATACCGTTGCACACTTTTGACATGTTCACACAGGTGCGATTATCACACGAGAAGCTGCCTGGACAGGGAGGGATCCGGGCAGAACCTAGAAGACAAACAGAATTGTTCTGAGTCAACCTCTGCAGCCAGATGACATTTGTCTCATGTTGGACTTACCACAGTTCTCTACACTCTCATCCGAGGTATCTCTGCAGTCTGGGTTGCCGTTGCAAAGTTGCTGGTAATGCACACACTGGTCACCACTGAGGCAGGGCACCTGGCCAGGACCACAGAGTGAAGGACACTGCTGCTCATCACTACCGTCCAAACAGTCGGACTCGCCATCACAGTGCCAAGTTTGGGGGACACACTGTCCACCGGTGGCACAGGCAAACTCATAAGACCAACAAGCTGGGGAGAGTTTGGAAAAACATTTGTTATTCTATGATGAGTGACAAACATGAAGTGCGTCTCGGATTGCAAAATTACGGGAACTTTAAAAGTCGGAAACTTTCCATGGGAGTGACGAGAATTTTTGGGAATAAAAGAGAAAAAAGAGGAATACAAAATGAAAGGTTGACTCTTAATAGGGCACTTAAATATAGTTGGAGAAAATAGATTTTAGCATAAATCCAACTAAAATTACTAGATTTCATGTCAGTACAGTGGTACCTTTACTTAGGAGTGCCCCAACTTGGGAGTTTTTCGAGTTATGAGTCATCGCTTGGTCGATTTTTTGCTCTGTGTTGGGAGCCAAAACATGAGGGACGAGAATGATTTAGATATGCCACTGCATGAGTGAAGAAGGAAAATGATTCTGAGTAATGAACGTACTCTAACCTCGCATGTGACATTGCATGCATGTCTGCTTTTGACGACACAAAGTGTTTATTTTTATATTTAATTGAGTAAGATACCTTTTAAGATACGTTTTAAAATTTGTAATACAGTGTTCCCCTGCAAATAGCGGGGGGTAGGGACCAAGCCCTGCCACGAATAGTGAAAATCCACAAGTAACTGATAACTGATTATACTGTAATTGCCTACAGAACTAACAATACGGCAGCAAAGCACTACAAATGATCTTGTCAGATCACCTCAACATAGTTCCTTGGCACCACAAGGAGCCAAAGCAATGCTTAGAATTATTAGAAAGGGCGTTGGCCTAAGCACAAAACAACATAGAAACGTCACAATAACAATGTTATTGTAAATATAATTGTCCTTAATTCACTTAAATTCAATTGGAAAAAATATATTTCCCCCATGTGTGTGTGTGTGTGGGGGGGGGGGGGGATTCAACGCACACAGAGCAGCTGTGGGCTCCAAATAGTTTTGGGGTTGAAATGAGGTTATCCACACAGAGGGAAATGTAACAGGACACTTTGTCGACAAGAAGACTTGATTTGAAGCAACCAGGCCAAGTTGTAAAGTTGTCTTTGGCCCACGGCTTGATGTTTTTTGGTCATTGCGGCAGAATGGAGGGGCAAGCGCAGCTAAATTCTATCCATCTATGCATCCATTATCTTTACCGCTTATCCTCACTAGGGTTGAGGGCTGCTGGAGCCTATCCCAACTATCTTTGGGCGGGAGGCAGGGTACAGCTAAATTCTATGCAGCTGAAACCGATTCATAACATACTGGCGGTGACGGTGAGATACTACATTGCTAAAATCCGTGTTGGTTGAATTCTCCCCGAATGAAAAAAATCTTGGTTGAATTCTCCCCGAATGAAAATGGAACAGTCAGGGGATATGGGTTGGTTTACCTTTTTATGCACTCTATTGCAGTGGATTCAGGCTCTGGGATTAATGTAAAATGAGATGAAAAAAATGCTGTGGTGATTCCCAGGGGGGGGGGGGGTCGAGGGAGAGTTCAATGTCAGAATTGCAAATCGCTTTTCGGACACACTATGTTGAGCCCCAGTGTGTGTTGACTCAGAAATAAAATCTGTCCCGTGTTGTTTAATAACGACCTCTGAGTCTTGATCCAGTTTCATGAGGGGAAACGAAACCATGAATGTGCAGCATCCACAATCCCTATAAGAGACTTCAATTAATGTAGCATACATGTTTTTGGAATATGGAAGGATGTCGGAGAACTGTGAGGTAGACATGCAAACTACCATAACCAAATGCTGCCTATCATTATATTAGGAAAATTAAATCATCACAAAAGTCTTATGAAACTAAAGTCAGAATGTTGGGAGACAAACCATCCATCCATGAACCCGACAGAATGAAATAGTCTTTTTTTTTTCTTTGTTCGATCATCAACCAGATGCGTTTACACACCATTTCTTGTTTCTCTCTACTAGCGTATCACTACCTGAGGGAGGCTCAGTCGGGGTCACAGGTGAAGGTAGTGGGGTTATGAAAGAGTAGCAGTTGGTTCGTTTTTCGTCCTCTCCGGCCGGGCAATCTCGTGTTCCATCGCACAGCGTTGTGATGGCAACACATGTGCCGTCACTACAGGCAAACTGGTCGGGGCCACATGTCACTGTAACAAACAAAACAAAAAAAAACACTTCTGTATGACCGGCCGTCAGGGACATAATTCAATATTACCTCTCAAGCCCACCTTTGAAACACTCTCACATAGGCAAATGATAAGGCTCTCACTCACACAACTGAAACATTCTCACACACTACTGAAATGCTCTCACACAGTCCTGAAAAGCTTTCACACACACACAACGAAAAGGCAGTGACACACGGCCCCTCACTCCTCTTTCTGCCTGTTTCAGGAATACATTCCATACGTCACATTTACACACTATGAAGTATGTAGAAAAACATTAAGGTATGATCATTTTACCTCTGATTGGACAGACAGCTTCATCTGTTCCAGATGGGCAATCTCTATGACCATCACAAACTTTCTCTGCAGGGAGACACTGGTCCCCAGGGCACTGAAATTCAGTTTGTGCACAGACACACCTAGAAACGAGCAAAAAGGTGACAACTATTATTTAGAAACAAAACTAAATATTTAAATTTGAATCATTTACTCTATTCGACAAATACAGGTGTATAGGACCCAAACACTGATGGCAATACCATGGCAAGGGCCTATTGACATTGTTGTAAATAAAAATAAAGAAATAAATAAAAATCGACAATTTAGCTCCTTACACGAGTCTTTTTCTTACCTGATGGTTTGAACAGTTAGTCAGACATACTGTACATTCATAAAAATGTACTAGAGAGAGCACTTCAAGAAATATTATATCATTTTGACAACACATGAGATTTTAAATAAATGAACTATCAGCAGATTTTCAAACATACCCCCTTTCATCGCTGAGATCTCCGCAGTCATCATGGCCATCACATCGATGAAGGTAGAGAATACATCGTCCTCCAGCACAAAGGAACTCCCCTTCATCGCACACCACACCACAATCTGGGCCGGGAAACACAATTTTTCGCAGTCAATAAAAGTTGGACGACATTGAAATAAAAGTTGGACGACTTGAAATGGCATTTAAAGGCCCTCTAAATTCTGGTAATTGTTGGTCAATATGCCAGTTGGAATACCTTGCTCATCAGAACCATCAGCAAAGCCACAGTCCAGCCGTCCATCACATACACGGCTGGCTGAGAGACATTTCCCATTGCTGCACTGAAACTCCCCCGGTGGGCACAGGGGCACTGGGGTGGCGGGTCCACAGAACTCCTCATCCGATTGGTCAGCACAGTCTGGGTGGCCATCACAACGCAAAGCCAGGTTCAGACATGGTCCACTGACAAACCCAACAAAAGATGCCATTTCAGTCGTGTGGTTCTTTCTCAGGAACAGTCACAAATGCTTAAGTGCTCGTACAGAGAATGGTGTTGATGTCCCAAAACACTGACTATTACTATTTACTTTAGTTTACGGAGGTGCTTGGAAAAGTTGTTTTTGGTTGTTTCTATGACATTTTCCTTCTCAGAGTGGCCCTATTTGATCCATTTTCTTCAACTTATCTGGGTCCGGGTCACAGGGAACTGGTCCGCCCAGACCTCACTATATCTAGCCATCTTCTATAGTTCCACCAGAAGGATACCGACATGTTACCAGGCCAGACACGGAGGCGCTCCACCTTTTTCGACAATTATAAACCTTTTATTCACTACACTGTACACTGTGCAACAACACACATGGTGATGTTTTGTTGTTGTTGTCCTGCGGTGGGTCTTACCACTTAACAATCTGTTGAAACAATAAAAATGCCAACCTGTATGTCTGTACCATGCCAAAGTAAAGTGAGTGAGGGCATACCTCGGCGCGCTGGTACAGCGGAAATGTTCCGGTGAGCAGGTGAATGGACAAATCTCATCAGAGCCATCACCACAGTCATCTTCATTGTCGCACACCCATTGGGAGGGGATGCAGCGACCACTTGCAGCAGGAAAACTCGGATTCCAGACAGGCTGGTGCAGGAGGGGGGCAAGACACGCCATCACATTGCCACACACCATCTTCGCAAGAACTGAATGAATATAAGGAGAGAAAGGCCACTGAGTGTGATAAAACACATTTTGACTGTGTATTTCTTTGAACCGTTTTTACATTGACTGACCAGTTCTGGCAGTGTTGAGTGATTGTAGTTCCAGAAGGAAACATGGAGCCCTCCCACTCACATGGACACTGGGTAGGAACTGCGCAGCTGTCACCTACAGAATGAAAAACAGATTATTAATGTCCTCCCGTCAAATGTTTACTATTTACTGTATTGACACCACTCACGCAAAGTTACGGATATTGGGCTTTTGAACCTAAAATGCACTATAATCTTTACAAGTGAACTTTATTTGACATCTAATCAGTTTGAAAGTTGCTTTTCATTGCAATTATAATTTACTATGTTTCAATTTAATACTCAGTCGTTTAGTAGACCCCTACAAGTAACGTAGATTTGCCGAAAGAATGTGCCTGCCCTTGTTCGATCAATCTTACCATATCGAACAGTTCCGGCAGGGCAGAAGCAGCCCTCCACACAGGAGAGAGCGTCACACTGGGAGTGTGGACTCTGCTGCGCATTGGGGCATGAAGGGGAGCAAGCTGGACCACATGGGTCGTAAACAAGTCCAGTTTCACACTGCAAAGCTTCAGCAAAAAGAGGACCAGAGAGGGAACTATTGTAACAGTCTCCCGGAACATACATACATTTTTAAATAGTACAATTGTGCGGGTGACATACGGCAGAGCTCCTGGGACCGCCAGCGAATGTAGATCCCTCGGCGGTTACACTCCTCTGCATAGGTGGCGATGGCTGTGCACAAGCACTCACAGTCACCACCAGAGTCACAGCTGAAAGCCAAAAGAATGAAAACTCAGAACACAGACCTCCACCGTGGTTGCACATTTGCTGTTGCCTGCAAAGTGACTGAGGCAAGGTAAGTTTACCAATCAAGCACCAATCACATACAAGGCAAACATACATACTTTTTACAGAGGCTGAGAAATATCTACAGTATTAAAAACAAGATTTCCTTAAAAGGGGAAAACAAAATCCCAACATAAAAAAGCATGATACATGAAAAGATCACAAATTCACACATGACTGTAATTTTCCCCCAAACTATGAGATATCTTTTTTTTCTCAGTCATCACTGAATGGCTCCTCACCCTCATAAAATGGGGATATCTTTGTAATACCTTTCAGAAAATGCAGGTTAATAAAAGATACTAACTGTAAACTAGTGCCACTTACAAACAAACACACACAGATCTCATCCTCTGAAGAAAACCAGCCCAATATACTACATGTGGGCAAAACCATTTAAGATACATGTAAAAACCAGTGTTGTTACTCACCCACAAGCATCAAAGACACACCAGTCATAATACTGCTGGAAGGGCACCTCAAGGTGGCAAGGAGAGAAGAGCTCCTGAGTCAAAATGCCACATTTTTTCCTGGCCCACGGCACTCTGTGCAAGTTGACCTGCGTGAGAAAATGTGTTTAATGTAAGATAACCTGAGTATTTTTCTGTCCAGGCTCATGGGTGAGCTCATGTCAAACCCAGCTGGACTGGTTGCCAGACGAACAATCATTCACAGCTGATGTGAGTCTGATTGAGGTGATGTGAGGTGCATGAGTTAACTCACAGTGCAGGGGTCTCGCAGATCTTGGTCTGCTACATCTGGACAGGACGGGCTGACCTTCCAAGAATTCCCAAATAGCTCAGCAGTGGACTCCACTATACCCTGTCGTGTGGTGAAGTCGTTCTCCGTGTCTCCATCAAAGTTGCCGCACAGGCCTCCGACGTTTCCTCTCAAGTGTGCGGCCAGGCGCACGTACACACGCATCCCTGCAAGCAACACGCACTGAATGACAGCTTGCATTTACGGAACCTGCATATCTTACGA
Organism: Phycodurus eques; assembly: GCF_024500275.1. Classification (NCBI taxonomy): domain Eukaryota; kingdom Metazoa; phylum Chordata; class Actinopteri; order Syngnathiformes; family Syngnathidae; genus Phycodurus; species Phycodurus eques. The sequence goes on from NC_084545.1 coordinate 8,597,378, forward strand.
AAACAATGGGGTTGTATGAATGTATAGAAATACATGCGGAAACAAAGAATGTCAGTGTTCAAAAATAGCTCCTCAGTGGAGCCTCCTCAATGCTCGCTCCTTGTGTGCATTTTAGACAGTCTAGATCCTCAATAATATGGTGGCGTGAAATCGACTTCAGGGTCACGGATGAAGCATCAAGCAGCAAGGAGCGAGGGGGGGTTACGATTAAGGCATATGAGACATTGTTGACACAGCTATCGTCATCCAGGCTACAGGCCCCACAGTGGAAAAGCAAATCAAATCAAGCTCCATCTAATCCATTCATGGCAAGCCATGCTGAAATCGAGAGATTATAGTCAAAATATACTGAATCTTTAAGGTTCCTGACTTTGCGTGTGAGTCCCTACCTCCATCCCACAGCAGAGTGACCCCAAGTCTGGAGGAAAGTGACACAAACATGCCCACTCTTTCCAAAGTCAGACCACTCCCACTGTAGGTCTTGGGTAGAGTAACCGGCATCCCATTAACCGTCACTGCTTTACCTAAATTACAGAGATTATTTAAAACCTTCAATACTGATCACACAGAGCAAGTTCCAGGTCAATTTTGACCCGGGGCAAGAACATCCTCAGAACATCCCCCCCCCCCTTGACCCTTCAAAAACAAACAGCGCAAATGTGGAGGAAACACAGACAGTTTTCAAGACTGTTTCAAGCCCCCGCTTGAACAATGTTGTCACTCTTACTACGTAAAAAACACCATTTCGAAATTCCCACCATTCTCACCATTTTCCTTGATTTAACACACACTGGTAAATCTAAAATCTATTTCGTAGACAGGGGTTTAAAATAATTTTGTTCTTGTGTATTTGGTTCATTTTTTAGGAAATGTCATCAAACTTTAAGGTAAAACAATGACATTTATTTGTATTGTCGTGAAATGTCACCATGGGTCAAATTTAATTTAATAATGTAATAAAATAAATAAAATGTCCTAATTTAATAATTTAAAACACAAGATTGTCTCACGACTAAGAGTATATCAAGATTACTTACCTCTCAGCAGGTGTATGATGGTGTTCCCCAAGCTGAGGGTAACGGACTTGGTACAGGTGACCCCGGTGCTCCCGCAGGGAACATTCTCCGCTGTGACGCTGAACAAACCACCGGTCTCCCTCGCCAGCACATACTGGCAGTCGCCCAGGAAAGAGAAGTAGCGGCCATCGAACGTCACGTAATGAGGATCTCCGGTAGCCACACACAACCCAGCGCAGGCCGACTGGCTGCAGTGCCAGTGGCGCTCCTTACACACACTGCAAAAGTAATCAAGTATAGATGAGACAACAAATATTTATGGAAGGAGTTTGTAATACAATCGCTTTTTTTTTTTTTTTTTAAATAGCATTTTAACAATAGCGTGACTAGACGTGGGTACTTTTTCAGAATCTAAAAAAAGTGTCCAGCCAGATTTCACCAATGTATTCAGCACATATTATTCCACTCAGCTGTGGCTTGCATTACTCTTCAAGTCAGGTCTTCCTGTTCGAGCTGACTGGACCGGTATTGGTGTTTTTGTTTTCAGTCAATGCCCACAATTGATGATGATTGATTATTAACATATCAAGTAATAAATTGAAATGGCAGTTTCGAGCAATTGGAAGTAAGATGCCCAGCACTGGTTGAAAAGTAAATGTTCCAAGGACTTGATTCAATGATACCATGTATAAGTACCAAGTGTTGCAGTCTTTAGTGATGGTCTCATTGTTGTAGTACAGGCGGCCATTATGGCGACACGGGCACTCGGCAGGCACGACACACTGATCGCCCTGCAGGAAAGTCATAATTCACAGAAATTAAAAATGTCTCACACATAAAACGCTTTCACACACACTACTGAAACTTGTATTTCATTATTTTATATGAGCATTTTAGTATAATGTGTGAAAGCCTTTTAGTATGTTATATGAGAACATTTTCAGTATCATGTTTGAGAACATATTACAGTAGTGTGTAAGAGCACTTCACTTCCGTGGGTGTTTCTGTATTGTGTGTGAAAGGTTATCGTCCCAAATATGTCCCCAATGGCCCCTTACAGCAAGTGACATCTGCATGCATACCACCCTCGGAGTAACACAAAAATGGGGGATGGGGAAAAAAAACAAAAAACACATCAACATAAACACAGTATCTTTTGTCATGATTTTAAAATATTAAAAACAAATAAAAAAATCTAGCTCTAAAACTCTTCACATAACCATCTCAAAAGGTGTACTTTTGAAACGTTTTTTGTTTAAAAAAATACAACAAATGAAACAGCTCTAAAATAACAATCGTGACAAGATGTGCTTTTTTTTTTTTGAAAGGTGAAAGTAGAGGGACAAATCCATACAAAAAATTATCTGTCACACTGCTGCTATTTCTTGTTAGCACTAACTGTAACACAGCAAATGATACATTTTTCAGCTTGCTTGCTTGCTTTAGTTGTCATGGTCTGTGTTTTTGTTAAGATTATATTAAGTTTGGTTTCATGTTTTGTGTTGTTTTCCTGTGTCCCACATTCATGGCTTGTCTTTCTCATTGGGTTGGCATTTGCACATGTTCTCGTTAGCCCTGTTTCTTGTGCTAACCAATCAGCTCCCTCCAGCTTCGTCTTGTCCAGGTGTGCCTCGTTATCTCATCAGTTAGCTTGTATTTCATTCCCCGGTTTCTTGCAGTCTGAGTCTGTTTATTGATGTTGCTGATAGGCGTGTTAATCTAGCCAAGTTATATTTCCTTTGTATGGCGAGTTTCTTCCCTGAGTTTCTTGCTTACTTTGAACCTTGCTTTTTCTGGACTCTGATGATTTAGTGTTTTGATTTTATTAAATTTCTTGCTTGCCTTTTTTTCAGACTCCAGCACTCCTGCTACTCTGACATTAGTTTTGATTTAGCTGTTACTGCTATACTAAAGCCAAACAATGCCGAAAAGGCAATAAATATCACTTAACTATGACAATATTTTTTGTTACAATTTAGTTTTTGTAGCGTAGAAAATTAAACCTGCTAAGCCATGTTTTTCCACTTCATTTCTATGTTGCTTTAGCAGTTACAAGGTATCGCCTCCACCAAAATGAAAGCCAAAAAAATGCCTAAGCCTTTTTTTTAATTGATTTTTGTTTTGTTTGTTTGGTTTTTTTTGACATTCTTTCATGTTCAAAAGTGGTGTTTTCACCTACAAGCAGTACAGTTCCATGCGGGCACACACAGCCAGATAGGGGCTCTCTGCAACTCAGGAGGCCGGAACCTTGCTGCTGACTTGGCGGGTCCAAACTGGAGCATGTGAGGAGGCAGGAACGAGGAGCATAGATAAGAGAACCAGGGCACTTGTTGACCTCTTCACAGGGACCCTGTGTGCAGTTAAAGCGTCCCTCCTCACACACACTGCAGATGAAAAGGTAAGGGGCCAGATGCAGTATAGTATAGTTAGTAGTGTTACAGTTGGAATTTCATTACAGACACCATTGTAATTATCACAGTATGTATTTCTGCGACTCCTAACTTTAAGAGTGATCATCACAGCCGTTATGTGGTGAAGCGATGCAATGAAATCAACCTATCCTGTTAAAGAAACAGGAACATAGAGTGATTTCATCAGAGCTCTTGCACCACCAGACACTATGCCTTGAAGAATGTCTTCCTCGTGAAAGATTATAGATTGTTGGTACAGAAAATGGAGGGATGGGTCTTGCACTCATAAAATCATTCCATTATAAATAAAAATGCAACTACCCAGTATTGTAATACAGTACAGGCTTTTTCTTTCCCTTTATAGGACAAGGAACTTAATCTTAACTTGAAATGAAATACCGAATAACTTGTCCCAGTCAGCAAAGAAAGTTATTAATAATATGAACCACATATTTGCGGTTTGGCTTTCGCATATTTGTATTTTTAACCTATCCTCTGTTGTTCACTGAAAAACTAAGTACAGTATTGTGTCAAGGAACTATGTTGAAGTGGAGCTTCATAGAATGCTTTGCCACCATTTTGTGGCATGTTGGTGCCCAGGCACTATGTTGGAGAGAGTTGAGGAGCTTCATGTATCTTGTTGGCACCTATCGACAATTGAAAAACATTTTAAGGCTGACGTCAATTACTGGCAGATTTTCTCTATTTGCAGCAAGGCTCGGTCTGTCCTTGAAAATACTAAACTATGATATTAGTACTGTACCTGTATTTCAATGCTGTGAAAGTTAGCACAGGCAACATAATCCTAATTATTGAGTTGGAAAATATTCTACACCAAAACACTATTTTGCAAAAAAGGTGAACGAGAAGAGAATTGTTCATTACACAGCAATATTTCCCCCATTCAATAAATACATTTTAGCATTACAAAACATTATTGTGCATTGTGTTTTGATTTTTACTTGGCTTTTTGTGACTTTATTCTAGAACGATGAACTATCATTGTGCACAAAAGTCAGCATATTGTTGCCGCTGGGGCGAAACCTCCTGTGTCAGGATGTGGTCAATTACATATTTTTATTTATTGATTTATTTTACAAATTGTTAACCAAAAACTAACGTGTTGAAAATAGCGTGAGAGTTTCTATGATACAATGTTTAATAACTTAAAAAATGTGCTGTTCCCTCCCCCCCATTAAAAAAAATAAAAAATAAATAAATAAAAAAAGGGTTCGGCGATGCGAGGATCCCAGCCCACAACAACAATATCAAACAAATCCTCCACATACCTTACTAGAGCTCAGTTAAGCGGAAATCAAAGGATTTGCTCTGCACGTTTTGCTTTTATTTGGGTTTTTAGGGAATTGTTTTCGGCCTCAACAAGCAGTGTTATGAGAAGGTTATGCAAGCTAAGAATCCATTGTGCTAAACTGTTTTATTGATTTATTTAACCAGTATTTACAACCCCGATTCCAATGATGTTGGGACGTCATTCATTCATCTTCCGTTCCGCTTATCCTCACTAGGGTCACGGGCGTGCTGGAGCCTATCCCAGCAATCTTCGGGCGAGAGGTGGGGTACACCCTTAACTAGTCGCCAGCCAATCGCAGGGCACACAGGAACAAACAACCATTCATGCACACATTCACACCTAAGGGAAATTGAGAGTATTCAATCAACCTACTATGTTTTTGGGATGTGGGAGGAAACCAGAGAAAACCCACGCTAGCACGGGGAGAACATGCAAACTCCACGCAGACTGTGCCGGGATTTGAACCTCGGTCCTCAGAACTGTGAGGCAGATGTGCTAACCAGTCGGGCGCCGTTGGGACGTTGTCTTAAACATAAATAAAAACTGAATACAATGATTTGCAAATGTTGTTCAATCTATATTGAATTGAATACACTACAAAGACAAGATATTTAATGTTCAAAGTGATCAACTTTATTGTTTTTAGCAAATAATCATTAACTTAGAATTTTATGGCTGCAACACGTTCCCAAAAAGCTGGGACAGGTGGCAAAAAAGACTGAGAAAGTTGAGAAATGCTTATCAAACACCTGTTTGGAACATCCCACAGGTGAACAGGCTAATTGGGAACAGGTGGGTGCCATGATTGCGTATAAAAGGAGCTTCCCTGAATTGCTCAGTCATTCACAAGCCAAGATTGGGTGAACAAGTGCGTGAGAAAATAGTCGAACAGTGTAAGGACAATGTTCCTCAACGTACAATTGCAAGGAATTTAGGGATTTCATCATCTACGGTCCATAATATCATCAAAAGTTTCAGAGGATCTGGAGAAATCACTGCATGTAAGCGGGAAGGCCGAAAACCAATATTGAATGCCCGTGACCTTCGATCCCTCAGGCGGCACTGCATCAAAAACCGACAATGTGTAAAGGATATCACCAGATGGGCTCAGGAACACTTCAGAAAACCAATGTCAGTAAATACAGTTCGGCGCTACATCCGTAAGTGCAACTTGAAACTCTACTATGCAAAGCAAAAGCCATTTATCAACAACGCCCAGAAACACCTGCTGCTGCTTATTTCAGCAAGACAATGCCAAACCACATTCTGCACGTGTTACAACAGCGTGGCTTCGTAGTAAAAGAGTGCGGGTACTAGACTGACCTGCCTGCACTCCAGACCTGTCTCCCATTGAAAATGTGTGGCGCATTATGAAGCGTAAAATACGACAACGGAGACCCCGGACTGTTGAACAGCTGAAGCTGTACATCAAGCAAGAATGGGAAAGAATTCCACCTACAGACCTTCAACAATTAGGGTCCTCAGTTCCCAAACGTTTATCGAATGTTGTTAAAAGAAAAGGTGATGTAACACAGTGGTAAACATGACAATGTCCCAGCTTTTTTGGAATGTGTTGCAGCCATAAAATTCTAAGTTAATGATTATTTGCGAAACACAATCAAGTTTATCAGTTTGAACATGAAATATCTTGTCTTTGTAGTGTATTCAATTAAATATAGGTTGAACATGATTTTCAAATCATTGTATTGTGTTTTTATTTATGTTTAACACACTGTCCCAACTTCATTAAAATTGGGGTTGTATATCTAGGTAAGGTAAGTGAAAAACAGAATGTCATTTGTTATGGCGACCTGGCAGGAGACTTAGGTGGTGTAAACAATGGCTTACTTATTGATTATTTATCGCAACTAAAGTGGGACAGAGGTAGACATTTAAGAGTTATTTTTATGCTGTGCATTAAAAGATAGCCTCTGTACCATTGGTTAAACCGGAGATTACATTGTTAGCCTAACAGCGGAATTGTCCGGGTCGTTTCTCATTTACTGTCACAATATCAATAAAAAATACCAATGTGCTTGCTAAACAGTTTTGTATTTTTTCTTTCAACATACCATGTCTTACAGCTGTTCTGAACAATATCCCCAGGTAGATATGACTTGTCTCCTTGCACACAGGGACACATAGTAGTGGGCACACATTGGCCTTGGTAGTCTTGTACAAGACCTGCAGGACATCGGCATCCCGGAACACACAGCCCACCACCACTACCGTCATCGTCGTCACCATTACAGCTCCAGCCGTGCTGCAGGTCTGAACACTTGCGGCCGCACGCTCGACCACACTCCTGATACACTTGACCCCCGGAACATTGGACCGCTGGGGAGATAGATACATGTGTTAATCATTGGCATGACTGGGTTGAAATATAAAGCTGCAGCCTACTTCAAGGTCAAAACCGGTTTGGTCGCTTAGCAACCAGCGACATAAATGCCAAGCTTGAGCCAAGCTCCTTCCTGTGCCCTACCCCGCAGTGAAAGCCAAGCAAGACAAGAGTGGTGTGAAAGCCCCAAAAGGCTGATTAAAAAAATATTATCTGGTTCTCCAGCGGATGGGCCTGACGGGAAATATACAAATTTTTATGAAATTTTCCACCCACTTACGATCCGAGTAGGCCCTCACTTAATTTAATCATTTGACCTTATGACTTAGCAATAGAGGTTTTCAGGGGTAATTATAATTTCTATCAGTAGCCTACTTGTTGTTCTATACTTACAGCAGAAAGTATGGTTACGCCAGTGGACAGCGATACCCTCCTGAGCACAGTGTCTGGCATAGGCAGTGAGCACTGTGCAATGACAGGCCTTCTGGGGTGCACAGCTGCACACCTCTGACTGACAGAGGCGCAAATAGGGCTCCCTCTCCACTACATCATGACATGCCTAAAGGAACAGAATGAGTGGCACTTTCTGTGAACTACAGAGAAGCAGGCATACAGCGCATTGGTCATTACAGAATGGGAGCACATTTTCTGTCCCCCGCTCCCTCTAAGAAATTTCAAATAATCCATGTACAAAATACTGTTGACCTGAGATCAAATGTAACTTTAGCTGTAGTAAAAGTGATTTCAAAATATTATTTAAAATATAAAATAGCTCTTGGGCAAGCCCAAAAATGGCTCTTTTCTCTTGTCCCCCCCTCTTGATGACCAACTTATATACAGTATCAAATATAAAAGATAAAATAAAAGTATTAAATACATTTTGAACTCTTTATTACAGACATATTTTAAATAGTAGTAATTATGCACAGATGTATAAACATACAAGTAGACACAACAATGTTACTAAAACCTAAAAAAAAAAATTCAAAACAAGCTATGTGACTGGAAATCTCATCAAGCTTTTCACTCCTACCATGGGTAGATATTTTATTTATTTATCATAATGGTGTGTGTCACTTAAAATTACAGTAACCATATTACTTATATAATCAAAAATGCATTAAAATCAAAGTACTTCTTGTTGTATAGCTAAGTTTTTTTCGTGAACCCTGTTTTTCTTGCAATAATAATAAAAAAAAATAAAAATAAAAAAAAAATATATATATATATATAATGTTTTATTTTTATTTTTTTTAAATGTTGTTGCCTAAATTATCCTCAATTCCAGAATGACCCACATAACATTGCAAACTAACCTGGAATACGGTGCTGTGTATGATGGCGCACACAGTGTCAGCATAGTGTCCCCTCTGCGTGTAAGTGGTGCAGGGGTCTGGAGGGGCTCCTCCAGATAGAGTACAATGTTCTGTGGTGAATTTGGTAGCAAAGGATGACACGCTACTCTCCACATCTCCTTCTGGGGTCATAAAATCATCGTGCTGGTTCCAGGTCAGTGTTCCACAAAGGCCGCGCACCTAGAAGACAAAATATACACATTATAAAGAATAGTCTGAAAACCTATGCAAGCACTGGAAAAAGACAGAAAGGCAACCACTATGAAAAATACTCCAAAAATAGTATTATAAGGATGATGAGTTTATTAATAAACGTCATTTTGTAGTTGAACTGCGAGTGTCTGAGAAAAAGTCGATTTCTCAACTAAGTGCCCTGTGCTAGATTTGACCCTACTTGATCCTTACGTTCCATTACCTGTTAATACATTTCAAGTCTAAAGACGGCTGTACGTGCATATTCAACAATGTTGGTATAATTCCACTAAGGACAGTGAAAGTCACACGTGAAGGCCACCTTGTTTGTGAAATGAGGCTGCAAGGTAATGATGATGAGGGGTCCATCTAGATGCCACAGAAGCTGAGCTCCAAAAGTCTGGATTAGGAGAAAGGCAGACGACGCCCTCCACACTACCAGGTCTCCGGTCACCACAGGCAACAGTTCCCTCTGGCCGTTCAACGTCACTGTACCTGGAATAAACAAGGCAGAAGAGAATTTGAGACTTGTTTTGTGCTCTGTTTGTATGTTTCTAAGATGTGTGAATGTTTAGAATTACTGTAACACCTCTGATCGTTTCTATTAGCCTGTGTATGGTGTTTCCCATTTCATGTTAGCATTAAGCTAGGGGACTCTCGCTACATGAAATGACAGTATATGGTTTGGTTGAGCATTTAGATGTTTAAATAGACATTTAATTCTCTTTTGTTTTATGTGTCAGTTTTACAGTGAACACAAACCGGAAGTGAAACATAAACAGCTTAAAGCAAGCATGCATCGCCTCTTATTTAGAGAACTGTGTGCAAGTCTTCTTCTCCTTTGCTCAAAATGATGTTATACTGTATGTAGCGAGAGACTGAGAACAGGCGCTAAGGAATACTTAACAAAGCGTGTTTGTTTAACTGTTTTTTTTTAATTTGTGTGTAGGAGGGGTAAAACTATTAACAAATTTATTTTTATATCGTCTCTCTATCACCTATCGCGGGTGGATCTGGAACGTATCCCCCACCATAAACTGGGGTCAAATGTACTCATACATGATAACAGTTAAAATATAAAGTAGTCAAGTAGTGAATTTTTGTGGGTTTCATTTTTTTAAAACATTTCTGTCCTTTCGATGTTTAAACTCACCAGTGTCTGTGATGGTGACCGTGGTGCGAAGTGCTGTGACTGTCATCTCTATTAGACAACCTAGGCCTGTTGCACCGCCTCCCCCTCCCCCTGCTGTGCACTCGCCAGAGCGCACGGTTACTACTAGCTTTCGGTCGACGTAGTCCTGAAAACACATTGACGCATTTAAAAGATGGGGGACAACTGAAGGAAAAATGCATGCTCACTGGGGAAAATTCAGACAAAGTTGAAATCATCATTGAGGGACTGGTGCAGCGGAATCACAAACATGACATGTTTTTGTCATTGCTTCAGTTTCAGATCACCAACAAAGCTTTTTCTCTACAGTTGCCCGATGGATTTTTTTTTAGTTCTCTTACTTCCACAGTGGTAAAAGGACAATCTCCTCCTTGCAATGAGTATCTCTTTTTGTCAAAGGTGGTGACATGGAGCGCTCCCATCAGGCTGCACTGGGCGGCGCATTTCTCCCCAGTACATTGCCACTGACCTTCTCTGCAAACGCTATATTAGAAATGTGGAAAAAGTCAAAAAGAGGCACAAAAAGATGAATAGAAACGCCAAAAGACTTTCACCTCACCAGGTGTTACATCTCTGCTGTATCTTGTCTCCTGATTGGTATGCATGTCTGCGATGGAAACAGGGGCAGTCATCTCTTTTCAGACAGTGTCCCTGGTGAAGATAGAGTCCCGGAACACACTCGCACCCCCCAACACACTCCTCCCGGCACTGACCCACTGATGCAGCTGGCCCTGAGGTTTGAGGGGATGCACAGCTTGGGGGACATGAGGACACGCAGTCTGAAAAGACTTGCCCTCTAGGACAGACACGAGCTGGGGAGATGCATATGATCGGGAGACAATGAGAGATTTTTTTTCAAAGCAGTGTGATCGAGAACAAGATTAAAAATGTAAGGATCATTTCCACATCCATCCTTTTTCTACTGCTACCGCTTTGGTCTTCAATCAATCACAGGACACATAGACAGAAAGCTATTCACACTCACACCTATAGTCACCAAACATAAATCAATCCCAGGCTGATTGTCCGAAAGAGTGCGTATATGTCTGTTATGTTACCAGTCAACTTCTATATTTTAGCTAAAAAAAAATTTGGGACTAAATCAAGGTGCTTGAAATTTTTGCATGTACTGTATACATTCATACACCTGATTATTTTCCTATTATTATTTTATTTTATGCCCCCAATTTTTTTGATTGATTTATTTTTTTGCACAGGTATTTTTCTTTTACTGTTATTTTTCCACTACATGGTCAAATGTACTTTTAGAAAAAAGCAATCTTTAACATTAGTTTAAAGCATGTGTTACTTCTAGCAGGTCAAAAATCGTGGTAAAAAGTTTTAATAGGGCTAAAAAAAAATGCTCCTTTTATATCCTTGTTTGATTTTTTTTTTTTTAATCCTCATTTGATTTTTTTTGCAAAGTCGTGCAAAAACGGGTGTCAGACTCATTTTTGTGGTGCCACACCGTTGTTATGGTTTACCTCAGACAGCTATTATGACTGTTAAAACCATATAAATGTATGGTCACATCATATTATTACATATATACTATTAGTCCCTGCAATTGAATGTTAGACATACATACATTTAATAATTTGAAATCAGAAGTCATGGAAAATTGCGAATATTATGCAAATATTTAAGTTATACAACTATTGCTCGATTGATGTTAAGAAGGGATTTGGTGAAAAAAAACTGTTCGTAATATTTGAAAAAAGTGAAGAAAAAATGTCATTTCCAAAATTATTGTGTCTGTAGAAGTGTTAGTAGCCTTGTAATTATTTTAATTCTATTACCACATAGGGTGCCTCTCCTCCAAATTATGATGACATGTTGCTGGGCACACTCTCGGGCATAGCTTGCCAGTGTGTCACATACTGCTGCTTCCCTCTCCTTGGGTGGCAAGCTACAGAAAAGATACAGGCATGTATCTAGGTACGCTGCTGGGTCCAACTGAAAAACACGAGACAAACACTAACACTGCACTGCAAACCTTGGACCAGATGTTTATCTGTATGGCAGAATTTGCAGTATATGGTGTACAAGTGACCCAATGCCAAAATAAATCTGATATTTGATTTAATATACAGTATGATCCTTCAATGGCAAAATGCCATGTGACTATCAGTGGTGCTGTATCATGTGTGTACACTCACGCGGGAGTGGCACTGCAAGAAGGGGCTTCCTAGGAGTCGATGACACACGGACTCTGCTTGCCTGCGTAAGGAAGCATCTCCTGTCACGTCACAACTGTGTCCAAGCTCCGCAGCATCACTGCAGCCCTTTCAGAAGTATGCGGGTGCACTTAGAGAACTTGAAGCAAACAGCAAGGAGAGCCATACTGCTACAGTCAATTTATATATATGTTGTAGTACTTCATTCTGCTGGTCAGGAACTTTCCATGAGTTGCCAAAGCTAGCAGCGTACTGGGACACAGTTCCTCCCATTGTGGTGAAATCATCTGCAACAGAGAATATAAACTGATTACACAGCCATTGGAAAATCCAATATCATCACTTGTTGTCAAAGTTCTGTCTGAGTTTTGCCTCTCTCACCATTTGGGTTGTGGTTGTAGATTCCACAAAGCCCCCGAGTGGCTCCCAGATGCTCAGACGTTACTGTCAGGTGGAAAGTGTTGACCAGGTTGAACTTCACCCTTACCCCAAGGCCACTCTCCACAAACACAAAATCTCCAAGCCAATGGACACTCACTCCTACAAATGATGAGAAATAAATGATTGCAATATGTTTTAAACAAGGCTTCATTGTCTCTGAGTACACCAGCTTCCTCCCACATCCCACAAATTGCCCATAGGTGTGAATGTGGATTTCAACTGTCAGGCAGAAACCTCCAATGTCAACATTCGCTCCATTTCATATATTTTCACAAATGTATACTGTTGGTCTTTCCCCACATGGGTCTGTTATTTTTACCAAATTATTGACCTGATCGCAACTGTTGAAATTGACTTGCTCTCAAAGCTCCAGCAGCGATCTATAGAAACAGCATGTGAAATATTTTGTCGAGTTTAAATGTTCTAGTAGTAAATGTGAGGATTAAGTGACATAAAACATGACAAAACTTTTGATTCACCTCATCATATTGTTAGAATGCATGTTGAAAATCCTGGGACAAATAAACGTATTCTTTTTGTAAATGTGAGGTTGAGCAAAAGAATACCATTTTGAAAGAGGGGTTCTCCATTTGGAACATGGACGTTGTTGAGGGTTAAATTCCTGTGGTGAATTGTAACCAAATCTAGGCCCATCATCATCCTTAGAGCCTGAAAAAAAAGAACCCTTTACACATTGACTGTATAAGAACCACAGAAAATGTCAAATTTAATTCATTGCACAGTGCGGTAGGCTTGATCAATATCTGCAAATATTTCATATCAATAGTATTCCTGGTGTAGAAGAAACCTGTCATACCTTACTGCAGTCTCTTCCGCCAATACAGTCGGTACTAATATACACTGCCCAGGTCCCATCAGTGGATGAGGCCAGCAGGTAAGTGCAGCTTCCCTGGAAGTGGAAGTGCTTCTTGTCAAAAGTGCGATAGTGGGACCCACCCCAGGACATGCAGGTGGCTGAGGCTTGAGGTGCCCTGACGCTACCGAGAAGACCCCCACGTACAAGCGGGGAAAACTGGGCGTCTGGAGTTGTGCGGAAGAATACAAGCAAGTCATAAGTTAAACAGCTGGAAGGGTAGTAAAAGGAACATCTGTGTCAATATGTGCACGTGCGTTCATATATTTGGACCTGGCAGGAGCGTGTAAGTGCAGGACAAGCAGGTCTGGTCGGAGGCATTTCTCCAACTTAATCCCCACTGGCTGCTGCAGCACTGCTCCATCAGCATTAGAGAGTTGTTATGGACTCCAGGGAACTCCACACAGCTCCATGTGGAGTAACATTGGCCATACACTCCTACACCTGAGACAAAGTTGAAAAACAGCTGTAGTTAGTAAAGGATTAGGGTCAAAACACTAAATCAAATACATAAAATAAAAAAGACACATGGCAGAACTGGGCATTGTCATCAACATACTGTAGTACTGCTCTCGGTATTGGTACTACATTGCAAAGATAAGTCAAGAGTCACCCAATTGTTCCAGACGGATTTGAATTTGGATATGTAGTTTAGAGGGTAAAATGCTCTTCTTTTGTCATGCTTAAACATGGTAACACTGTCATCACATTGTTTTAAGTGTTAAGCAATCCATTAAATGTTTGGCACACAAGTAAAGGTCATACATTTATTTATTCATTGTATTTTATTGTACAAATGTATTTTTGAGTTATATATCAGTAGACTACCCTTACCATCTGAGCACCGTGGTCCACTCCAACCTTCACAGCATGCTCTCACGGTCTTGTTTAACATTTGGCTTTCCATCACTGGCAGTCTGAAGTGAGCACAAACGTTAGGTGACATGTTCATCATTGTCGCTGTAAATAGTGATTATTTAAAGTCGGTTTTACACTTCCTTCGGCTAATGTGCAAAACTTAAGGCTTAATTGGTGTAATTCGATTACACCAATGATAGAACAACTGAATGTCACATATCAGTTGGAACCCTGGTCAACGTATAGCCCCAGGCAAAATAAAATAAATAAACTGAACTAAACACTGAACTGAACTGAAAATGTGACACTTGCATGTAGCAGATTGCAAAAGTTACAGCAACCTAAGAAGAAATATGAAAAAGAAAAATGAAACATTTATGAAGCACCGAAGCTTTCCTGCAAAAAAAAGAATATGTTGGGAAACTATTAATTTCACGAGGGTTTATTAAACTAAACTCTTGAAACAAACGTGAAAACACGATTGGTTAAATCAATAGCAATTTCCCGAACGGATGTGAATTCAGCGAGGAAAAACGAAAAATGATGAATGATTTGTTATTTTTTTCCCCCCCACATCAATTAATATCCGTCTCCGACACACACCCAACAAAAAAAAATAGTCACTGTTGTCATTTGATTTTTTATTTTTTTTATTTTTTTTTATAGCCTATTGAAAATGGAAAGGACGTTTGATACATATGGATTATTCACAAACGAACCCTTCACTTCACCGCACTGGGCGGAAACCAGACTTTTTGCATCACCGTGACGTCACCTCAGACCAAATCCTAAATGCCTGGAGACGCGCGCGTCAGCAAATGATTACTTTCCTGACCGGGATTACACGCGACACACGCTGCCAAGTGGACACGGGCAAGTACGTCCTATCATGAGCAAGAAGTGTATAGTGTATATATATATATATATATATATATATATATATATATATATATATATATATATTCACGTTTATAGTCGATGCAGCACGTTTCCTTGCTTGCAGGAACAACAAAAAAGGGAAAACGAGTTCAATACTCGGTGATATTGAATGTTAAAAATGAATAGTTAAAATGTGTTGCATGCAAACACATGTGCACCTTTGATGCACATCGCAGGACAGCACATCCTTGGGTCTGACATACGACGTTACGAGCGACGCACAATAATAAACTAGTTTGCATGTCGACGTAGCCATACGTCAAGACCAGACGCATTCACTTTCCGACGTATTTACTGTTTTTTTTTTTTCATTTGATTGATTGAATTGATTTCATGCAAACATTTACTGTAACCATATGAATAAAGACAGAAACAGAACTCCGTTGTAAACCGTGGACATCCATCCATTTTCTGTTTATTCTAATTGGATATATATGTATAAACCAGCTGACTTTGGGCGAGAGATGGTGTAGACATAGGACGGTTTGCCAAATAGACAAACAACCATTCACGCTCACATTCCCACCAATGGGCAGTTTTAGTCTTCAGTTAGTCATGTTTTGGGAATGTGGGAGTAAGAAGCCAAAGAAAACACGCATGCTCTGTTATTCCACACAGGAATTCGAACCCTCAACCTCTCGACCGCTGTGCCGCCGACCCCCTCGTACAGTCATCCTAATGAGTCACGTTTAATTGTAGTAACGGGGGGGGAAATAGAATCAATAATCGGACCCTTGTACCTTTTAATTAATGAAAACTTGAGATAAAAGCTCACAAGCTCAGGATTAAACGTAATTATGTGAAAAACTGAAATGTTGATTAGGTTACTGATAGCTCACCTTGCTATCAGGTGCATATGGACCTTGGAAACTAGCACAGGAAGTTAATCATCTTTAACGGACCGGAGACCCGATTCAATCAATGTTTGGCTAAATTGTCGCAAAATATAGCAACAAAGTTGCTGAATTGGCGATTCTGAGTAGCTGTTCACCAATTCCCATGCCATCCCATGTGAAGAAAGCCATAAATCTGCATTTACATGTGACAGAGTGAATTATATGTATCTTCTATGAATGCACGTCTCCTTTATAGGATTCCCCAATATTTGCAAGGTATTGAGACTGAGGCCTGCCACGAATAACGAAAATCTGCAAGCAAGGTTGAGAATTGCATATAGATGCCACAAGATGCAATCTCTGCTCAGACTTTTTTGTGTAGTCATGCTACTCGGGGTTATTTCCTTGTCCCCCCCCCCCCCCCACACCCAAAAAAATATTTAAAAATAATCCTTAAAAAATTAACATTTTACATGTGCCACAATTTAACATCATAAAATAAACCGTCAAACTGCAGGGCTTGTAACGCCGCACCCGCTCCAGCTCTCTCACATATTTTGCCATGTAGAAGGCAAATATTTGAAGTTTGGAAGCACATACCTCAGGTCAAAATTTTCTAACGGCGATAAATCACTGCTCTTGTAATGTAGAAATGTGCAAAAAAAAAAAAAGCAGTGGGCATTTTTGACATGAATAACCTTTGAATATGCGTTCAATAAGATTGAGTGTTTTTATTATTGTGGTTTATGTATTTTTGTCCTTATATATGTGAAATTGTACTTTAAAAGTTACTCTAAAATAGGGTTACTGATGGTATAGTCATAGTAGTTCACTCGCCAGGCTGGTGGTTTCAATTCCCACTCAGTGACTTTGATATCCAGCTTAAGGTCCATGTACTACAAGTACGCTCTTTGTCGCTCTAGTAAGACAATTCAGCGCACAAGTAACACAACTAGAGCACATTAGTAGAAAACCAGAGCACTGTATGACATTTCTGCATACTAGTAAGACAACTTTGGCATAGTAGTAGTACAACTACAAGTTACTAGTGTACCGTGTACTAGTTGACATTTGTGCATTACTAGCACTACTAGTGAAGTGCTAGATGTCAGCAGTAGTACTAGCAGCATACTGTTGTCAACTAGTGCACCGTTTTGTCTCACTAGTGACATGTAATTGTCCAACTTGTATGCCAGAGTTGTCCTAGTAGTGAGGATAAAGCGCATACTATTAGAGTACCTGGATCTTAAGGTGCGGATACTGTATTAAGGATATCGAATAAATGCTCCAGCAGATTTCCAAAGACCAGTCTCTCCATGCTGTGAAACCAAGTGACTTACTTGTACAATGAGCAGGATGCCTTGAGACCCTGCTGTTTGTAGTAGAGCGCAATGCCATCATCCCCGCCGTGCTTCGCCCTCATCGCCTCTACATCTAGTCTCCAGCCTTGGGTGTTGTACTGGTACACCTCGGAGCAGCTCACCTCCAGCTGCAGACGTGGGGTCAGGATCCGATCCACTTTCTGCTGCACTGTGTGTTCGCACCAGTGTCTGTTGGAACATGCATGTCATTTAATTCATTGCTGCACCTTCGTAGCAACGTGCATAAAACAAATTTGTAGTGCAGTGAGTCTGAAATGTGTGGTATCCATTTGTGGTATGGAGGCTCCCCCTAGTTGTAGATGAAATAATCACTGGCTAAATCCAGTTCATTTGTAAAATCAAATTTCTAGGAATAAAATCTCTGTCTCTATTTTTCTTATGAATCCTTAGTCCTATTGCACACCTGTATTTTAATGTTGCTCATGATGATGGTACTGGAGCGCTAAGTATTTTTTAAAGAGGTACTTGTTGTAAGTTTGAGAATCACTGATCAAGTGCGTTATAGTTTTTCTTTCTCCGATTTGTTGGATACAGAGCTCCTAATTTCTGAATAACATTTTACTGAGATGCATCGTCCAATGCACATCTTACTGCACAGTACATTAAATAACAACAGAAAGTTACAGGAAAACTATCAAATGAATACATTTGTTTACTATCTTTTAGTATCGGTTTACCATTTTTAGTATGTTAGATTTTGATGACCTTCTTTCATTATTTATTTATGCATGCAATGTTTCTCCTATTACAATATGTATTTCGAAGCTTACCCTTTTCCCGTTACTGTCTGCAGTCCAAGCAGGGTCAGGAGCAGTGCCTCCACAGTCCAGCAACGCATGCTTAAATCACTCTGAGGGAAAAAAGAAAATAAACACTACATTCATAATAGGTAGGTCTCAGGCAAATAATAATTAAAAGCAAAATACCAAATCAGACTGTGAGAGGAAATAACTTTATCATTTTGAAATTTCTGAAAACTAATGTCATAATTGATGTGGGACACCGGAGCTATGTGAATACTGTAAGTAGATTAAAGATATTACTCTAATGTTCTCAAACAAATATCAAAATATTCTTACCTTCAAAGTGCTTTTGATATTTTTTTTTCCTCCCCACAGAATGTCTTTCGTCTTTTAGCTGTCCGCAATTAATCTACATTTTTTCAATTGTAATTTTCTTACACTATTTTTCTTTGTTATTCAGTCTCCAGTGAAGTAATATTTTACCTATTGAGGAGATGGAAGCATGGTTTTTAAATGCGGGGGTTGCCTTGAAGGATATACAGTAGCATCTGAGCCTTCAGTCATTGGGTAAGAGCGGAAGGTCACAGCCCTGAGCGCTGGAATTGGATGCCGGCTCTGTGACGGACGCATCCCGTGACCTCACAGCGTCAAACGTTATAGAACGTGGTCAGGGGTAGCGGCGCCTCGGTCGCAGAATAAAGACATGTTTGTCCAAGCTTAATCCTGTAAAAAGGGGCATTTGGGGAAGGGTGATGGGGCCATTTACTGAATGAAGCTTGTCAACAGGCGTGGGGAGCGAGGGAGTGTCCAATCTATTCTGTCTGACCTCCCAGCCTAAGAATGAGGGCTCAAACACAGCTGTCACCACCCTACACCTTACTTTAGCAGAGTAGAGCAAGGACAAGCTACTGTTGAAAAGTGAGCTTCAAAGAGATCAGATCCCCATAATTGAATACTTGGTCACTTAAGTGGTCACTTTGTTTGGGCCCGTCCCCACTATTTATTGTAACAGAAGTTACTTTCAAAATATACTCCATTATTACTCGTTATTGTCATTTGAAAGGAATTGCTACAGTGCTTATGCTACAAATGTGAACAGTGACTGCTCTCATATCCCCACATATTTGCAGTTCGGCATTCACGAATTTGCCTTGTTACAGATTTTTTGGGGGGCCCTATCCTCCATTACTTGCTGAAAACTATTTATTGTTTATGTGGGGGGCTCAGGCCAAAGCCGTGTCCATGATAAAAATATTGCTTTCGCGCCATCTGGTGACATCTATAGGCAATTCCAAACCTTTCTGGGTGGGAATCAATTACTCACCGATTTTCGCTATTCCCAGAAGGGCTCTGTCGGTATCCACGTAATGGTCTTTTTTTTTTTTTTCCACAACTTTATAAACGACAAAGGCAGTCGCTGTTTTGCTTTCAAATATATATTTAATACAGAGATGTGATTTGATTGTGATATCAATGTGTATTAATAGAATTTAATCATGTGCTGTTATAAAAATAGTTTTTCCATGCAAAGTCTGTCTGTGTTTTCTTGCAGACTCACTGTCTTGGGGCACAGTGCCATCAGCAGCTGTTTTGACAGTCAAACAGTCTGTTTTTGCAGTTTTTTTTCTTTTCTTTGTTTTTTTACCATTGGCCTTTGGTTCACAAATGATTGTGAACCACAAATTCTGCCTAGCAAAAAGCAGCGAGGAAAGGGAATTTAAACAATTCTGTAGTTCTGTGACTACCAACTGTTTTTTTTTTTTTTTTTTTCCGGTTGTGAAGTTATAGCATGGCAATCTATAAAAATCCATTTTGAAATAAAAAAATGATCATTTATATAGAATATATCAAGCATACTGCCAGAGTGGAACTTGTGTTTAGCACGTCGACTTACAGTGAAATGTTTCGATTGTTGTTTTTGACAATGACACTATCAACTATGAGAGTGAAACATCCACTTATGTTAATTTATTTGCAAATGTAGATCAGAAGAGGAGGTAAATAGGGAGAGATTGTTTTCCTTGCTATTGTACAATTGATATTATTCTTTGTTTTTTTGTTTGTCTCTCCTAATTGTTCTTTCTATCCACTTTTAGCGATGAGGCTTCTCTATCTGCTGTATCTGCTCTGCTTGGCTGCTTGTGTGGCTTCCAGAGGAAGAGACTGGGCTCATCATGGTGCGCCCATGTTTGCTGACCTGACACCTCGCGAGATGAAAGCCGTCCGGGCTTACCTCCATGGCATTGCAGAATTTGGACTCGCTGATGTTAAAAATTCGTCTCTCAAAAAGAACAGCATCTTGATGATGGAGCTCCAAGTGCCGAGAAAACACGAAGCTTTGAGAGCTTTGGACCGTGGTCAGGCCAAACCTCCACGTCAAGCCCGTGTGATTATCCAGTTTGCGAACCAAGCCAAGCCGAATATCACTGAGTTTATTGTCGGCCCGCTACCGTCTCCAAATTCTCATGAGGTCAAGAGGTTCAAAGGAGATAGGCCTATCCCATTTGAGTCTAGGCCCTTGACTACATTAGAGTATCATTACTTCAATCACAGCATTGGCAAAATCACAGCTAAAGCTCACAAGCTTCTGTTCGAGACCACGGGAGGATTTACATTCACAAACTGCGCTGATCGCTGTTTGTATTATATCGACATAGCTCCAAGAGGGCTGGCATCGGGTGAGAGGAGGTCCTGGATAATGTTGGTCAAGTTTGTGGAAGGATATTATATCCATCCAATTGGATTTGAGATACTGCTCAACCATAAAGACTTGGATCCAGATAAGTGGTCTGTTGAGAAGGTGTGGTACAACAGTATGTTCTTCGATACTGTGGAGGAGTTGGTAGAAAAGTATGAATCAGGAGCTGTGGAGAAGGTCAGTCTACCCCATCATGATGACAATGATCACTACTCCACCTACATTCCACGGGGTCAAAGCAACACTCCCACTAATATCCACGGCCCAAAACTTGTAGAACCTCAGGGCCATCGCTATCATGTTGATCGCAACTTTGTTGAATATGCCGGATGGTCGTTCGCCTACAGAGTGCGTTCATCAGCCGGTCTTCAGGTCTTTGACGTCCGTTTTGATGGAGAAAGGATTGCCTATGAGGTCAGCCTCCAAGAAGCTATTGCTTTCTATTCTGGTGACACCCCTGCAGCCATGCAAACAAAATACATTGATGCTGGTTGGGCCATGGGTTCCGTTTCATTTGAGCTAGCCCCTGGAATCGACTGTCCAGAAATTGCCACCTTTGTTGACCTTCACCACTACTTTGACACAGACAAACCAGTGCGCTATAGAAATGCACTCTGTATTTTTGAGATGACCACAGCTTTGCCTTTGAGAAGACATTTCAACGCATTCAGTGGAGGGTATAACTTCTATGGAGGACTAGACAACACTGTATTGGTATTACGGACCACTTCAACTGTTTTCAACTATGATTACATCTGGGATTTCATCTTCTATCAAAATGGGGTGATGGAGGTAAAGGTCAGCGCCACTGGTTATATCCATGCTACTTTCTTTACGCCAAATGGACTTCAGTATGGCCACAAGGTGTACAACTATGTGCTGGGAAACCTGCACACGCATCTTATCAATTACAAAGTTGACCTGGATATTGCTGGTAAGAAGGAAATATTAAAACTGTCTTATAAACTAATTCCTTGTTCAAATTAGTTAATTCAATATTAGAAAAAAAACGGATCAGAATACAGTGAACCCCCGCTAGGACCAAGCACCGCTGGGAATAGCGAAAATCAAATAATTGACATCCACCCAAAAAACTTTTGGAGTTGCCTAAGGATGCAACAAGTTGGCGGCAAAGCACTTTTTTCAATCAGATAATGTGATTGATTGCCTGACTAAATGTAGCTCCTCCCCTCACTTCAAAATAAGTCCTTGGCTCCATGAGGCCAACAAAGTTTCACTTTTACTTTTAATCAAATCATTTAAATAGTACAAATGAAAGGACACGAAGTGCATTATTGTTCCCAGTCCAAATAAGATTGATTTGACTAGTCATAAAGATTACAGAGTTCTCACATAGCACTAGGCTGAAAACAAAACTACACGCATTCAACTTAAATCTAATCACTGAGAAGATCTGCTAAAAGATAAGCGCTGACCACCATGGATGCTTTAGTGTGCAATGTAAAGGCTGATGCTTCTAAGTGTATTTCTACTGACAATGTTTGCTTTGACACAGGTCGAGAGAACAGCATTCAGACTTTGGATTTGAAATATGTCAACTTCACAAATCCCTGGAGCCCCAAGAATTTCATCGTCCAGTCCAAACTCAGTTGGACTGAACGCAAGACGGAGCGTTCTGCCGCATTCCGCTATGGCAAGAAGTTCCCTCGCTATGTACATTTTTACAACCCTAATGAGAAAAATAAGTGGGGACATCAAAAGGGCTACCGTATTCAGTTAAACTCGCACGGCGACAGTGTGCTTCCAAGAGGCTGGCAAGAAGAAAATGGCATCAGTTGGTCAAGGTAATTACTTTACATATGCGAAAAAGTACATTTACATTTTGGGGTTCAATGGACCTCACTTGAACATTTGGATGCAAACTTGATTTTGGACTGTGACTGTTCCAATACAGTTCTCGCAAGAAAAACACGATTGTTATTTTCCGTAACTTAGCATGTGTTGGACCATGAATTTGTTCTGTCTATGACGGACAGATAATACAATAAACACATTTTTTGTCGCAGATATCCTCTGGCTGTTACTCGCCATAAAGACAGTGAGGCCACCAGCAGCAGTATTTATAACCAGAATGACCCCTGGAAACCTGTGGTGGCATTTGAGGACTACATTCGCAACAATGAAGAGATCGTCAACCAGGTAACAAAAACCAAAAACACACACCAAAAAAACTAATATCAACATCATATACATAGATTACTCAGTCGTGTTTTTGATGAACATTGCCATTTTGTTCACATGAGAGGAACAATGTCAAAAATCAAGAATGTCCCTAAGTCCAGCATTAAACCAGTATAAATATGCAAACACTGTTAAAAAATAGATAAGGACATGTATTTTACAATTTTTATGGTAATGTTTTTGTAGTGTAGTGGAACCTCTAATCCATGCCCAGATGCTGGTTGACGTCCAAGTCAATTTATTAGTTCCATAGTCTGCATCAAAAAACTTGTTAACCATGAAGACATTTGAAGTGTGATTTTTAACACTCCTAATTCTAACTGATGGGAGTATTACAGGAAGTAGTTTTTGTGTCGGCAGGCAGCATAAGGACACATCTGGAGCTCTGTGGATGGTTTTGTTAATATGTGCAGTACTGCTTATGGTATTTTAACCGCAGCATAGCATCTGGTTGGTAAAATATATGTATGTCATATATACTCATATATACCTCTATATATATACCTATATATATATATATATATATATACCTCATTTCTCTATATATATATATATATTTAATTTCGGGTGGCACGGTGAACGAGTGGTTACATCCACCTCACAGTACTGAGGTTGGGGGTTTGAATCCGGGCTCTGGCCTTCTTGTGTGGAGTTTACATGTTCTCCCAGTGCGTGCTTGGGTTTTCTCCAGGTACTCCTTCCCACATTCCAAAAACAAGCATGTTAGGTAGTGTTAATCAGCTGGGATAAGCTCCAGCTCACCCATGGCCCAAATAACGACACGCTATAGAAAATGGTTGAATGGAAATCTGAAGTGATATACATTTAAGTTTGGTTAAATTGAACCTATTTACAAAAATAAATAAATAATAATGACATAACACTCGTTTCACAAGTGTTTGTATCACCTGGTAACAGTCCCCGGTGCCCAGGAACTCCATTAAAGCCTGTGTAAAGAGTTTGGCCCTACCAATTTTTGCATTGTAAAACGCCGTTGCAAAAAAGTAACACACATGCCTTCTTATAGTTGCACAAAACGAATCATTACTGTTGATGCACATGTCTAGAGGTACAGTTGGTCAGAGGAAAACGTTTTTTGTTTGTTTGTATACATTGGTTAAATTTTACTGGGACTGTCTGGAACACTTCATGAGTCATATCTGGTCTTGCAAAGTCAATGCAAATGCTGACATTTTCTTCTGTTTGCACTTTTACGCACATAAATTGAACATGTTATGTGGGCTGATGACAAATCTGAGAGTAATGTTTACTCTCCTGTGAGTAGGATCTGGTTGCCTGGGTGACGGTGGGCTTCCTGCATGTGCCTCATTCAGAAGACATCCCCAACACGGCAACACCAGGCAACGCGGTGGGCTTCTTCCTCCGACCCTTTAACTTCTTCGATGAGGACCCTTCGACAGTATCCAGAAGCACGGTCATCGTCCGACCAGGACCGGACGGGAAGCCCAAAGTCCAACGGTGGACACCAGAGGTCATAGGTCATTGTGTGACAGACAAGCCATTCTTTTACAATGGCACTTATGCAGAGGTCTAGGAGATGTTGCTATTTTGGTGGTATTACTATTTTAAGTGAGAGTGGGAAGGAGGCTTTGTGTTTGACTTGTCTGACACCGTGGGAAAGACAACACATAGGCAGTTGTACATTTTAAATCTAAAAAATATACACATCTAAGTACATGTTGGGTACATATATATAATTGAACTGTTATTGTATTGATGGAAAAAAATAATGAAAATAGAACTGAAAATATTAACAACAAAAGTATCATATAATTTGCCACGGACCAAAAATAGCTTGAGCCCTGCTATTATACGTTATTGATGCCCCCCACAAAAGTGTTTAAACTGTCCTGCAATTGTCTAAAATTGCCACAAGATGTCAACAAAGGATTTTGTCGAAATGAAGCTCCTCAACTCATTTGAACAGTTCCTTGATACCAAGCTGCTACGAGATTGCACCAAAACAATACTGTTGTTGATTGGCCCGAGTACAAAAATAGTGAATAGGTGCAAATAGGTTCGAAAACATTTTGCGACACGTCAAATTCACAAATGCCGAACCGCAAATATGCGGGTTCACTTAGATTATGCAGTTGGGCCCAGATAATTTAGCCGATTTGCGTTTAAGTCACTTAGTTGCGTATAAATCCGTAGCCTTTTATTTCACATTACACTACGTGTCGAAAAAAAGATGAGGTGATTGCTTCTGCCAATCCCATGAGACATTTCCATGGCTAAGGCTTAGCATTGACAGGCATGCAGGATTCAGGATGCTCCGTATCCGCACAGTTAGTGGTAAACCCGCTGGCACACAGCATGCTCTGCTTGCCCTCTTGGCGGGAATGTTTTTACACGAAAGGCAACACGGTTCCGAGTGCAAACAGTCTGATACCGGATCCTTCGCACAAACAATCCAGGATACCACTTTGGTACCATGGTAACCAAACTATACAGAAGTAATGTGACAAAATATACAATTTAGGATGTTCTTTATATACAAATTCCGGACATAGTGATATCACTTCCAGAAGGAAACGGTCAAATAAATAGTATTATTGTAAACACATACTGTAGTCTTTTTTTCTTTTCATTCATGTTAAAATGTACGACATCTTTTAAAAGGCTTTTGTATGTGTGGAAGTAAATAGCAACTGTTCACTTGCGTGACAAAAAGGAATTGCCGAAATCTAAAACCGTTTTTATTTGTGTGTCAATGTTTTACAATGTGCATGTTAAAAGTGCCGATTATGTAAGCTATGCACGCATTAGCCAATGAACAGTGGAGGGGAAGCGAACACAAACTAGAGTAACATGCATTCCTATCGCGATTGCCATGGAGATGACGGCCATGACGTCACAGCAGACGGGTTTTTAGGGATAAAACACACTGTATATTCATTTTGAAATTATAAATAATAGACCGGTGTTTTTATTTAGTAACGCAACCATGTTTTAATATGATTTGTCTGTCCTCATTTCTCTCTTAAAGCAGAAATGTTTATTGTTTTACCTTAATAAAATGATGCTGAAGACATTTGAGGGATTAATTTTCTGAGTGTTTCAGTTTGTATACAGTACACAACAGTGGTAGAAAACTAACATAGACCTTTGGAGCTCGTCAACTTTTTGGATTATAAAAAGCATTTTCCCCTCTAAGAAATAGAGGGAGATATCATAAAGATGTCATATTTAATTATCATGTCAGTACAAAAATAAGTTATACAGGGAACTGTTATTAATAGTCAAACTTGAAAGCAATAAACAAACCAAACAAATGGACGTTGCCCATGAGGAAGGCACCAAATCCCACACACTCAGTTCAGGGTCACCCAAACATTCTGGAAAGCTGTTTGAGAATGTTTTTCAATATCCTTGATATGCAGCTTGAGGTCCATGTAAGTTTGTCCTCAATAGTAAGATAATTCAATGCACTCGTAGAACAACGAGGGTGCGCTCGTGGAATGACTTTGACTTATCCTACTAGTGTGCAGAAATGTCATATACAGTAGTAAAAGGCAGTAAAAAAAAAAAAACTTACACAGTCATTCTACTAGTGTGCCTAGGCCTAGTCTTTCTTCCGTATGCTAAATTGTCTTACTCGTGATGACAAAGATCACACTAGTACAACCCCAATTCCAATGAAGTTGGAACGTCCCAACTTCATTGGAATTCGGGTTGTACATGGACCTTGAGCTGGATATCAAATAAATGCTTTCCATAACTCTGACAACTCTGCCTGAATTCCTGCATGTATGAGAGCTGCCTTTCTATGTGGTGAAAATTATGCAACTCAATATTCTGTATAAGGCAGTGAAAAATAATTTCCTTTCAAGGTTTAAAATTAGTATTAAAAAAATGATCATTGAGCTAATGTATGTCAAGATTGATGACCTCCCATGCGTCAGATTAAAGGATAACAGTCACGAGACAAAATAGTCTATTGGAGAGAAACATTTGACTGTAAATTTAAACAGACTTCTATTGCCACCTCTTGGTTGTTTAATGCAGTACACAAAGTCGTAAAGTGAGCGCAGGGATCACGACATCCCGACCACGTTTCGAGGTTACGAACGACCGTCAGCGCTATGTTGTGTTGCCAGTAGGGGGCAGTCACTACGCATATTTTAAATCGCGTATTTTTTTACGCGATTTGGATTAGATAAAATTAAATATGTGCTTCAGGATAAACTCGCGTGAATAGATGACACACCATGGGCCATCATGTCAAAAATGAATCCATTTTTTTTTTTTTTTTTTTTACAACTTTCAAACACCACAATTCCCCTTGACAATTATTTTACTGTCTTGAAGTACTGTAACCAGTGAATTTCCTTACTGTGGGTTGGGGTTGTATACAGGGCCGCTGTAAAAAGGTGATGATTCTAAGGGCCCATGACAAAATAGTACTAGTACAGCATTGACATGTTGGGGCTGAAACAGACTTTTTCTTTTTCTTTTTTCCACATGGCCAAACTCTAGGGCCACTAATAATACAGTATACCAGTAGTTATCATCTATCTTTGCAGCTATTTATACGCTATATTGTACAATGGACCACTAATTGTATCTGCCAAACTGCAGCTTGTTGTGAAGTGAGTTGAGTCACTCCCACCATACACCGCATCTATCTCTTGTCTCTTCGCACGTCAGAGCAAAATATTTGTCGAACGGCAGCTCGTACCTCGAAAAAACCTGGAAGTTGAGTCACTCCTATCTCAAGGCACCATTGGGTTGTATTTGTTGATATTTATCGAAATGTTTTTTTCGCCGCTTTGCTGTTAAAGACAGCAGAAGAAGCCATATGTGACCCACATGAGCACATCTCACTATAATGTATACTGTTTTATACAACATGACTTTTGGACGCAGAGCCATCCAGGTGTGCTAATATACTCAATTTCTCTCTAACATGCACAACTCTATCTCCATGGAATAGTGCAGCCCAAGGGATCTCGTTACAGCACGACATCTGCAGGCAAACAAAAACAAGTTGACTTTGTGCTTCCCCTATCGCTGCTGTTGTTCACTTCGGAGAATGTTTTACGTTCGATGTGCTCTGATTCACTGACATACTGTATTTGTTATATTTTGGCATTTTCCCCTGGAAAACAAAAACATACAAAGTTGAGTTGGCCTTCTTTAGAGACTTTCCATTTTTGCCCGTCAGCAGCTGAGATGCAACTGCCCCAGCAGACCATTGCCTAAAAGAGATGAGTTTTTTCCTTATTAAAATATTGTTCCTTCTATCATTCTATAGCACTTGTCCTAATTTGGGTGACGGATGAGAATTGAGATGGATCCTATCCCAAACTGACTTTAGGTGCCAGGCTGGGTACACTCTGGTTTGGTCAGAAGACAATTGCAGCGCATATGTAGACAAACAACCATTCACACTCACATTCACACATCCAGACTTTGAGGCAGATGTACCCACTCCACGTATATGCTGCCCTGGGCAGTAGCTGTCATGTCATTATTCCATGTCATTATAATGTCATTATAATTTTCAAACAGATTTTACTTATGTTGAAATGTACATATATATTCTGGGACTTTTGCTTTTACACTTTACCCTAATCTGAAACTAACCTCAGACAATCAAACCAAAGATGGGCCATTAATTACCCACATCTATCTTTTGTGACAAAGGGAGCATCAATTGGTGCATAATAACTGACCCACATCCTGTATGTTCCAGACTTGCACACATCACTGCTCCAGTAATTTCAACAACAGTCTTTGGGCTTTCGGGTAGCCTTTAATCAGTGGCTACCTACAGTGAATGAACACAACAGCCATGCGTAAAAATAAATCACGGAGCCTCATGTCCAACTTCTGACTCCTTTGGAATCATCTCATTGAATAACTCACCTTGTTTGTAAATAGAGTCAGGTCAAGAAGGTAAAATGTGGCTCACAGGAACGCTAATGGAGACTGTGCGACAAATCGAATATCACAATACCAGCACAATTTTACAAACCCTATTCGGCCATTACTCTCTTTAAAATTGAAAAAAAAAAAAAAACAATGAAAATTGGAACTTATGTGGTACTGCTCGCATTCAATGCAATATGTACCTTAGTGTATTTTCAACAGATTCAGTTACTGTTCAAAATAAAGCAAACATTTAGATCACACATTCCAGATCTTTGCAAAATTATCCCAGTTGAAAGATCTTTCGTGATTTTACTAAACAGAACATTGATCAATGGAAACGCAAACCATTAAACCCACCCAGGACAAGATTCAAAATCACATATCATATATCTCATCTCTCAAGACAGTTTGTGACAGTATTGTGAGTCAGTAGCATAGATAGCCTCCATTTTGTCAGTGTGCACTACTTACCAATTTTTCCTTGGTCTTTTCTATCAAAACAATCAAAGAGCAATCAAAAACTGGATTAACTTTAGCTGTTATTCAACACTTTCACTCCCACTCCTCCGTCATGCAACTGGTTGGCCAGCTGTCTATTTTAGATGTAACATGCATTCAAGTGATTACTGTCTGAGTGGCTTCTTGGAATTTTTCCAGAATATTTTCACTTGAGAGGTTTTGGAGGGATGAAAAAGCAAATGTCAGGCTGCCAACATTGTTTAGAGGCAAGTTGAATCTTGGTAGGTTGAGGTCATGGGTGAAAAGGATGTAACAGGTTGATCTTTTTTTTGTAATAAATACCATTGATACTGTGAAAATTAAACATGTCTGAATTTTTTTTGTCACCTACCTGGTAACTCAAATATGGAATTCACCTGAACACATAACCTGAACACATTGTTTTCTGCTAACTGGTATTTGTAAACGTCAATTCCAGGTCGGAGGGCCCTGAGGCTTAAAATCAACAAACAAATTAAAAAGTGATATTACTTGTTATTATTTTAACAGAACTAGATCATTTCTTTGTGGTGGGGATTCCAATATGTGGCAATTACAATTATAAAATGTCGAGGGTTTTGCATGGCACAATACAGTTTCTACAGAATTGAAGCCCAATTAGAGAGTAGTTGCTTTACTTAGTGGGAGACAAGTGTGGCTGATAAAATAAAGAACTTATATACAGGTTCATCAACCTTTTCAACTTAAAGGATGTCATTAACACATCAATTAAAGAAAGTAGGATTAAGAACTATATTTGACTATATTTGTTTATGTTGTTAGAAAGGTTGTTACTGGTTTGCTTACTGACTAGAATCCCATTGACATTGTTACTCTTTTAAGAATACTCAAGAGTATTCACAAAACTCAATTTCTCTTATTGTATTTTACATTTTGTGCATTGCATTTAAAAAAATTTAAAGTCAAAAAATAAATCCAAGGTCCATTTAAAAAAAAAAACTCACTATAGTGTGCTGGTTTAATCCAGAAAATAACTGTATACTAAAAATCTACATTTACAGCTGCTTCTGTATCAAAATAAGTTGCCTTACCCCAGAAAGTAGGGTTAAAATATGTTTATTTTATGGTTCCAATGCATTTCTATTTTGCTGCGGCTAAAAATTGAAACAAGCTTTATCAGATTTGACAGTTTAGTCACCAACCTTCCCAAAAAGTATTGTTTTTCTTTCATAAATGAAATTGCGTTAAAATTTACTGAACAAAACAATGAAATGTATCTTGCCTGGCCGAGAGATGAGCGCCCCTAAAGCCTTGACCGTTAATTAAAGAGGCGTTTCTTCCATTGTGACGTCATGGTGACATTTTCAGCAAACTTTTTTTGGGCGGGGGCGGGGATAGATGATTGACAGCGCTCCCCGGTCCTCTCGTCCATTGAATGAATGCCGGGGGCGTGCACGTGCGAACTGTAATCAAAACCGCCGATCAAGTGCTGAGAGTCAGCGTGGGTTTGCTTGTTCGCTGCCAGTGTGCGCGCCTGTTGCCGCCACACGCGTTGTCGTGGCCGACTTTCGCCCCTGCCATTTTTTCGGGTCCAAGGCGACAGATAAGGGGAAATACATGGGCGACAGGTTTGTAGTGGTCCCGGTTGACGGGGGAGGAGATGTCGCCGACGAAGGGCAGCAGCACTCGGGCTCGGTTGTCGTCCAAGCGACACGGCTCACCGGCGGCGTTGGCCGGGAGGTGAAACCGGAGTTGGAGGAGGACACGGCGGTCGAGACGCAGGACCCCAACCACGTTGTCCCCATTCTGGAGTACAACAGGGAACCCAACAAATACGGTGAGTCAGCCGGGACATTACTCCAGTGTCCCACTTCTTATCTCTCCTAACCACTCTAGGATTAGCCGTGTGCTTTTCACTCTGGGTCTTTGTGTCTTTTCTTACTGTGAGATGCAAAGTGTCATAAGCTGGACTTTCAGTAGACTTCCATTATGACAGAGCTCTGAGGCAAAGCATTCAAAGTCTGCACACTGGTAAATATGTTTATGTTAATGTGGTGGCGTTAAGGCTATTTTGTGGAACCAAACAATCAAACTAGCTAATAACTATTTAAACGTTGTGTTAGCATCCGTGTTAGCCATATCTAAATAACAGCAATTGTTTTTTTTTTTCACTACACGAGGTACAAATATAGAAGTAAAAAAGAAACTTGATGTGCTTTGGGCATACTGTTCATTTTCCTTATACACAGTATTTTCTGGGTCAAATTTGACCAGGGCTGATTGAATATCTTAATAATAATAGCCTATATCAAATTATGAACAGAGCTTTTTGAAATGCATTAATAACTTGTGTAATATTAATTAATGGATGGTAATTCCTTCACCAATGTTTCAGAGAAAAAATTGCAGGTTTACTTGTTTTTGCAGGTGCCCATCTCGTGCCTGTGTAAAAGCACCCTCAGACCTCTGTATGACTTCTGTTCAGTATGTATGTATAATCATTCTTATGCTGTTTAACGCTTCCACTTTTTGGGATTCCCCCACAAACCCTCAAACACCAACAGTTGCATGTTTCTGCGAGAACCTGTGCAAATGTTGTGGGAACCCAGACAGTTCTCGTTACTGTGTCAAGATCTCTTTCTTATCCTCACTAGGGTCGCATGGGTGCTGGCGCCTATCCCAGCTATCTTCGGGCAAGAGGTGGGGTACACCCTTAACTGGCCGCCAGCCAATTGCAGGGCGCATATAAACAAACAACCTTTCGCACTCACATTCAGAAAACAGACGCAGGCACAGGGAGAACATGCAAACTCTACACAGGCGAGGCTGGATTTGAACCTGTGTCCACAGAACTGTGAGGCTGATGTGGTAACCAGTTGGTTAGGTCAAATTATGTTCCTAATAATTTATTTTAATCCGTTTACTGGTAGTATCCCCTGGATGCCTCTGCCAAATTACATTTTTGATTGGTAAAATTGGTAAATATGGCTGGTAATGAGTTTAGTTGGATGGTCTGTAAAGTCAACACAAGACTGTGACCGTCGTGTAGTGGCCACAGGGCTTTTCTTAGGTTTTCGACGTGAGTCAGACTTGGTGAAGATCTCCACATGATGATGTTATCATCACAGCTCCATGGATCCATGCACACCTGGGTTTAAATTATCATCTGTCATTGGATCCAATATCCCTTGTCAATAGGTAAATGTATAGGCATCATATAAGAACCCCAAAGATCTTCTGATTGAGAGAATGTTAATATGCTATTATTTTATATGATGCAACACAGACAATTTTATTTTCACGCCACTAAATATTGCGGTCATGCCATAACACCGGTTATTAATTAAAGTGTAAAATTGTTTTGCCTTCATGCTGAGGGTTGCAAAAGAAGGTCTGTGGGGAGAGAGACTAACAAGTGTTGTAAGGAGGATGCAGTGGTTTTCAGAAAATGGAAACGATTGATGAAAACACACGATTGACTGAAGCATAGTGGCTATTCAAGCGATTAATTCCTTTTGTAGCTCTAAAGACGATTCAAAAATTCTCTTCCTCCTTATTCTGTTTTGTCAATGAATAAGGTGATATTGTCAGTTAACATTGTGATTATTAAAAAAGTATCACTACTTAATTTATCATTCTGAAAATCTTCAAAATCAGCTGTCATATTTCTCAGTGCATCTGGAGTATTTTGTCTGACCAATTTCTGGTACATTATGAGCATTACACAATGGACATTTCTATTGAGATAAATAAGTAACACATGATAAGTGAAAGTGATTATAAAACAGCAACAACAACGTGCGAGTTAATTTTACTTTAAGTTTTAATTTAAGATCACAGGATACTGGTACTGAAGGGAATGTTTCCTCAAATATAGAGTAAAATAATTTACTTAACAGGCACTGGAAGATAAACTGTTTTAGTTTTCAATCTGGAATATAGGACAAGACAGAACAGGTAGTTGAACTTGTGTACATTTCCTGTTACGATTGAGGCACAATATGGTTTACTTTTAAGCATAGCTGTAGCCAGCTGTAAGACTCAGACTGACATGGGCACTGAGTTATATTATGTGTGTATGTGAATAGACAGACATATGTACAGACATAAGATAAACCTATCAAATAGTAGAATGACTAATTTCAGTCAGTCACCTTTCATCCAAAGTCAGCTGGGATACACTCCCTTTTCCTTGCAACCGTGAACACGATTAGCGGTAGAACGTGAATGAATTCATGTTCAAATAAAATTGCACATCGGAATTATACGTATTTTAAATTTCCAAAACATGATGAATGCCTAGAATTTGCAAGATCCTTCACTTAAGAGCTTATGGACATTCCAGACTCTGCTTGCCTTGGTACCTACATACTTGTCAGCAGTACAGTAGTCATCAATTTCTGTCCCTTAGTTACTATTAGACAGTCATTCCCCACAAGGTTAATTATTGGACTCCAAAGTAATTGTTTCTATTTTTACGACCCCAAAAGTGTATCCCGAAATTATAGAAATGTCATTGGTACAAAAGAATAACCTTTGAGGGTACCACATAACCACCGATAGTCTGATTCTGGTATGCCATGTTACTGGTATCAGTACTGATACTAGTACTCGTAAAAATGCTCCGATACAACAACTCTGGTGTACCGCTTTACCAGCCAGACATACAGCTTCTGTGCAGGTGTAGTAGGAGGCATGTCAGTCGTGTGATACATTAACGGAGATACATTAAGGTAAACACGGATGACAACACTTTTATTTGACTGCTAATTATGCTCTGTAAAATGGGTCAACTCCACTCGTTGTTTGAGCCACGTTGCCTGTTTCGTGCTGCTCGGCTCCAACAGCTAGCCGTGCTCCCGTCACCAAGTCGAGGCGATAAACTGCACCGTAGCACGTCAAGGAACGAGATTTAAGCGATGGTGTGATAAAGTATCCCTCCAGTTGTCCTATCAGTCCGCTGACTCATCGAGTTTTGATTAGGTAAACTCAGTACACGACCACTCTGGGTTGCTGACGGTTAATATCTGTCAAGTAGGCATTAACTGTTCTGTATGCATCATCCCTTAGAGATTCAGAGACATCAAAGAATAATTAATTCAAGAGACAGTCAAATTATCGACAAGTGGTTCTGTGATATGAGCATACTAGTTATGTTGATATGCAAGTTATGTACCTGTATGCAATTTAAGATGCACTTTATGCATGTATGCATGCGTGCGTGCGTACTGTATTCCTATTTAAAAAGGCACGCACCTTAGGTGTCATGTGCTGACCTTTGCTTTATTTGGAGCCATGCAATCAGCACACCAACTGGGCCCTGGCATCCACTTTATCTGCTCCTACTCTTGTGTGGCCTCCTTTCTGCATGGCATGTTTTTTGCCCTCGCTTTTGTTTATATGCAAAGTTCACAAGAAGGTTTGGCTCACCCAATGGTCTGACAATGACATTTTCAGAGAACAGTCAACATTTTGGAAATTAGATTTATATGGTCAATGTGAAAATTTGAGTTTCTTGGTTCATATCAGTGTAAAATTTGCCAAGACATAATCCAGATGAATGCACATTTGCTTGGGATTTGTCATAATGAAAATTATTATTTGACAAGGAATTTGAAAAATGGTCATTGGAAAAGAATGCTGGTAATCGGTGTAAAAAAATATCTCCACAACCACAATTGTAATAAATCCTCACACACACTACTTCTGGATCATTTATCTTACTATAGCAACACCAAACAAGAATGTACTGAGAGGTATAAATATACCTTCCTGTAATAACTGCAAATTTGATTAAGGCTTTGAGGCTTTGTTGTGTTTGCTCCATGTTGAAGACAATTTATTAATAACTGCAATAGGAAATAGGGGACAGTAAGGGTTCCTAGCTATGTCGTCAGTAAGTATCAGATGTCAGAAATGTGTAAGGAGACATATCATGTTCTGCTCGTGTCTGAATGAAGGGACCATGGCTAAGTCTCCTGACCTCCCTCATGTCACGAGCTGCTGAAATGGGTCCGGTAAAGTAAGGCCACCGTTGCCAAATGTAGAACTCGAGCTTCATTAATTTCCATTTCATCAACTCTAATGACTTGTGCTGAGCTGTCTGCCCAAAAGAATTTGGAACTGTCAAAAAACACCTCTTTTTTGTTTTGTTTTTGACACTGGCTGATAATATTGTCCAGAGATTATGGCACCCCAAGGCCTGCAAGTTGCTGCAACATGAGGCACCGGCAATAATATCGCCGTACACAGTTTACTTGCTTATATCATTTGTCCAGAATGTCCATCCATTTTCTGAGCCGCTAGGGTCGCGGGCGTGCTGGAGCCTATCCCAGCTATCATCGGGCAGGAGGCGGGGTACACCCTGAACTGGTTGCCAGCCAATCGCAGGGCACATACAAACAAACAACCATTTGCACTCACATTCACACCTACGGGCAATTTAGAGTCTTCAATTAATGCATGTTTTTGGGATGTGGGAGGAAACCGGAGTGCCCGGAGAAAACCCATGCAGGCACGGGGAGAACATGCAAACTCCACACAGGCGGGGCCAGGGATTGAACCCGGGTCCTCAGAACTGTGAGGCTGACGCTCTAACTAGTCGCCCACCGTGCCGCCTGTCCAGAATGTTTTGAAGCATATTTATGGTCATTCTCTCGGGTGTGGTCAATTTATATATTTGTATACAACCAAGGAGGAATAAGTAAGCTACAAGGAAAAACTGGTGACATACTTCCTACTTTCCATAAGCGGCATAGAAAAGGGATGGTTGGATGACTTTTATGACATGATTTAGGTCTTCACATTTGAAAGTGTTACCTTTCAATGAATTGTTAAATCATTTGTGTAAATATGTAATTTACCACAGCTAAACAGTAAACACAAAAGAAAAGGCCATTTGTACGAGTTGTTTTACAGGCTGATGACTGGTAGTGTTTACACTATGTTGCTTGCTATGCTTGTATACAAGTTCCTTTTCCATGAGCAACTAGCAAGTCATAAAGGTTTTTTTCTTCTTTAATGTAACCAAATGGCTCAGTTAGTTATTTCCCAGTCTGGGATTTGGAAACTCTGACTGAGACAAGTGTCTGGTGTTATCCGTCAAATTCACAGTCAGTGCTGGGAGAAATTGGTTTGCTATTGGTTGGTTTGCTGGTTTACAGACGTGCAGTGTGCTTAGTAGCTTTTGTTTCCTGTTACATTAGTCAGTCTACGAATTATTCCGGTTATATAGCCATCTTATGTCACGTGATGCTGCATAGTACAGTATTTCCATGAGTGTTCACAAGAGGGCAACAAAGAGTCATGCCGACTAAATTGTATGGTGTGTGAGACCTTCACAGCAGCTCAAGTATGAGTCAACCAACTTGAAT
Organism: Phycodurus eques; assembly: GCF_024500275.1. Taxonomy (NCBI): domain Eukaryota; kingdom Metazoa; phylum Chordata; class Actinopteri; order Syngnathiformes; family Syngnathidae; genus Phycodurus; species Phycodurus eques. The sequence goes on from NC_084545.1 coordinate 8,634,056, forward strand.
AACAGTGCCTTCAGTTGTGTTAAAGGTATATCTTTATGACCCTCAATACTTGTATATTTGCAAAAAGTGTTTATACGTAGTCAACATAACTAAAAGAGAATTGTATGAGGACTTAACTGTCGACTTTTGTGTAATTGATAGATTGATTGATTACATTGATATTCACAGGGAAGGGTTCTGTAGACACAGGTCTCTGGAGAAGGATTGTTGTCTGATATTCCTGGAACATTACACATGCATCCTTAAACATCTATATTGCTTATCCTGTACGAGGTAGGAGCGAGTCAACTTTACTGCGGGTTCTGTTGTAAATGTAGTCTCTTCTTATGGTTCCTCTTTAACTTCAATCAGTGCATTTGTTTTGGGAGAAAAGCAAAAAATCTACACATTACTGAAACCGCAGTTGCGGCCTAATGCGCCTCATGGCATTGAGAGCTCTAACTAACTAACTGACTAAAACTAAGGCCTTAATTTATCAGAGATTTATGCTTTTATTTATTTTCATAATATCATGCAAAGAGGCAACGATTAGTTCTAGCTAGAACCTTTGCATTCATTTGAGATACTGTTCATATCATGAAAGGGTCTAGCGTGACCTTTACATGTTAAATAAATATTCCAGATATGATGACACATACAGTTTAGATGACTGGCTGATACATAAAAGTACACGGTCACTGCAGTGCATTTTTGTAACCTCATATCTAAATATAGATTTTGTTGCCTTGGCCTTGATGTATTGACTGTCCAGAAGTAGTCAGAGTGTCTGGCCACTTAGCCAGTTACGTCACTACTCATAGATGAGTGCCGTCTCTTGATGAAACATAAAAATATCTCATCACAATTAGAGTGACCACAATTATTGCATTATCATGGAAACTGATACATGCACCTCAAGAAAGATCAGTGGAATTAATCTTAATGGCAAAGGCTGTGCATACTTGCATGTACATTCATGTAATTTAGTTTTTAAATATTTGTAAATAAATTTACAACAAATACACACACACATATATTTCCCACATTGTCATTATGGGGTGTTGTGTGTAGTAATCCAATCAATTTTGGAATAAGGCTGGAATGTAACCAAATGTGAAGTCCTGTGAATACTTTCTGCATGTACTGTACAGTACTGTAGTCCTTTTTCCTCCCCTTTGTTCCTTTGTTAAATCTCCCTGTGAGTCTGACTGCTGACCTACTACATAACCCAACTTTTAACAGTGAAACACATGTTGGTTGATAAATTACATTGTGGGTAGTACATACTTGTAGCAGTACTGTATAAACAAACAAATTATGAAGAGAGGTAGAGTATGGGGCAAGAAACAACGTATACAATGTTGTGTAGATCCAGATAAAGGTAGACATTGACAGATTACTTTTCACAATCTGCTTGAATTTGGGCCAGGTGCTAATGGATGGATCTGCAAGAAAAAAAACTGTGTGGCATTCGCCACCCATTTTGTAATGTGCTTTACTGCCACCTACCGGACTGAAGTGGAAGACTGAAGAGGAAAGAAGGCTGAAGAGGAAACTATTTTTCATGAGTCATGAAAAACATGTTGGATTGTTTATGCCTTGGCAAATGTCTGCGCTCTAAATAGTATCATTCCTGTTAGGAGAAGGTTATAATTATTGGTTTGTTAATTAATAGGATTGCACAAAGAGTTAGTCCTCATACTTTGGGGTGCCACACTAGAAGTGTGGATCCAGGATTTTCTTGTCCCTTTTGGTTGCTTGGTGGGAAATCAGAGGCCAAGAAGATTTCACTCTACCCCTTCCAGCAAATGACACATTGTGTGACTGTCACCTTATGATTTTCAGTATGAGGATGAGTATGCAGCTGCTTAAGCGACGTGACTGAAGTGAACAATTGCCAACAAATTAGTTAGCGACTCACTCCCGCACACCTGCCGATTGACCTTTGCCCACATCCTAACTTGCTGCAACGGAAAAACTGCAACACACTGGCCGTTATATCCATGAACTTGCACTACTTTCCATCTGCGATTTAAATTTCCAATTGAAGCAAAACCGGTTGTGGACGGTAAGCCACTCATGATAAACTAGTTCAATTGCATTCGGCCGCATCACTCAGTGTGCTGCGGGCCTGATGATGCTCTTAAGGGTTATAGAAATGACTATGATAGAGGGAACCGTAACCGAATGTGAGCTATGCTCATCACAGCCTTGTGGTTGCTTGGAGGGGGAGAAGATGGCTTGTATGCAAACAAATACTTGAATAAGTCAATGCGCTGCAGGCAGGTCCACAAATACAGGTATTTGCTAAAAAATTAGAAGGGAAGGGAAAGTTCATTTATTTCAGTAATTTTTTTAAAAAGTGAAATTTGTATGTTATATTAGTTTACCACACACAAAGTGAAATTTCATGGCAGAAAGACAAAAAAAACAAATGCAGTATTTCCAAAAATTTTAATGTCACGACAAAATTCAACATTGTAGGCTCCCTGTGTCCCAATCTTGTCAGCTGATTATCGCAAAACACCTGCAGAGGTTTTCCACAGCCTTTAAATGGTCTCAGTCTGGCTTAGTAGGCTTCAGAATCAAGGGGAAGACTGCTGACATGACGGTTGTGCAGAAAACCATCATTGACACCCTCCATAAGGAGAAAAGGTCTCAAAAAGAAATTGCAAAAGAAGCTGGATGCTCACAGAGTGCTGTATCAAAGTACATTAACAGAGTGTTAAGAGGAAGGGGAAAATGTGGCCGGAAAATTGCACAAGTGACAGGAGTGACCTCAGCCTTGAGAGGATTGTCAAGCAATGGTGATTTAGAAATCTGGGGGAACTTCATAAGGAGTGGACTGAGGCTGTTGTCAGTGCATCAAGAACCACCACATGCAGACGTCTGCATAACATGGGCTACAGCTGTAGAATTCCATGTGTCAAGCCACTCCTGAACCAAGAACAACAATCCTTTTTTGTTGGTCACATGAAATATTCTAATTTTGTGAGATACTGGTTTATTTTTTGTCTTTCTGCCATAATCATCAAAATTGAACAAATAAAGGCTTGAAATATTTAAAGTTTGTGTGTGGTGAACTAATATAACATACAAGTTTCACTTTTTGAAACAAATCATTGAAATAAATTGACTTTCCCTCGATAGTCACATTTTTTGGCACATACCTGTATTACAACTTGTAAACTGTACGTTCCTATCCCGTTTTAGTGATGTAATTAGTTGGGAGTGGGCCATTTGCAGTGTAGTGGTTCCCATAGCTTTGACTCCCACAAAATGAACTCCACATATTCACCCTGGAATTGATGACAACTCTAGGATGTAGTCTACATGTTGTCAGCCAGGCTATGCTTCCCCCTGACCGGGTAAGTGGTATGGGAAATCGATAGACGCATTGACGTTGCCGTCATTTTCCAAGTGCAATAATAAGAATTACTGTACAGTATGAGCAATGCAGAACTTTGTGTGATAAACCAAAGCATTTACTGATTTTCCCTGCCCACTGTTTAAATGCAAGTAGAGTAAAATAACACGGCATCGGAAGTGAGGAAATTTTATACTCAATGTGTGTCCTTAGTGTAGGAAATGTCCCTCTGTGGAACGTTCTGGACTTCCTTCTCTCTTTGAACAAAAGCTGACATTGCTGACCACTGCCCTCAGGCACAGAAAAAAAAATTGCAGACATGCTCTCATACACACAAGCATACATGTGTTTGATGTTGTTCGCTAGTGTGTGTGTGTGTGGTGTGTGTGTGTGTGTGTGTGTGTGTGTGTGTCTGTGTGTAGGTACTGCCTCCCATAGGGGCGGGCCAATCCTGCTCTTCCTTATTTGGATAACGGGTTTGTGGATTTCACGGAACAGAGCAGTCTCCTACTGATAGACACAGAACTTTTGAAGACCATGGGAACATACGTATGCTAAAACTGAGCTAATTGGGAAAATCCCATTTGGAAGAAAAAAGAGAGCAAAGGCTAAAGTGAAAACAGCTGGGCTGTTGAAGGGAGTTGACCAGCTAAAACAGCGAGAGGCAGAGAAGATAAGGCTGTGGCAACAGGGAGACATTGAGAGGAAGCACATGGTGTAAAATGCCTACTAATTTCACTGTGGTCCCTGTAAAAGACAGCGCAGAAAAGGCAAAGGAGAGGATTGAAGAGGAAGATGGGAATGAAAGCAATGAGTTGGAAGAGAACGAAGACGCTGCAGGTGAGAGCAGATATTTGTTGCATCTTTGGGATGGATGATTAGTAGTAAATACTTCAAGTTAAATTAGTAATTTATTTTGATGTGATATTCCGATTGACATCACAACCATGTTTAGGCCATTTAACACATACTGTATTTACTGAGCGCGGGGGCAGTCTCTAAATTTTCTGGCTCATGTTTTCCAAGGTGTTTCTTTCTTTTTTTTGCTTAATACTGCTTTTGTTATGAGATTATAGGTCAGAGGTTATAATATAAATATATTTTTTCACCATCATTTCCTCGATTGGGTTTCTACTAGCAAGTGCCGTGCACGTTCTTCTATGGCGGACTGTCTCTGGCCTCAATCTTTTTCTTCTGTACCTACTCTTTTACAACTCCCTTTCTACTCATTTCTCATCGTATTACAATTTTCATTACCAGTTTCCTATGAACAAAAACTCTGTAAAGATTATCTTCCTCAGTCCTCTCTCATAGTACGGAGGACCTTGGTCATCTGAATTTCAGGTTATGCAAACATTACATAATGTCTTGGTTCAGACATGACACAATCACGTTCCAAACCAGCAGGGTCAAGACAAAAAATACACATGACATTTTGCAAACCTTAGCACTCAGCCTATTAGACTTGAGTCACTTTGTGGAGTGTGGTCCTTGTCTATTGACCAACTTGTACAACCAACTTAAACTACTGCTTAATGTGTAATATTTTGTCACGACAGTGTAACATCAGATTGTAGTTGGTGAAGTTCTTGTATTTGCAGCATGACACATTTGGCTGGGTAAATCAGATGGCAGTGTTAAGTATGTACTGTGGTGCCACAATTACGGCTTCATACTGGTAGAGATATTTACAGAGTTCAGGTGAGAGAGCAGTATTTTAATGTGACCCCTTAATCTCATCAGCTTTCAGAAACATTTTGTGTTGCTGTTGGAAATTGAAGAATAACAGTTACTGAATGTTGTACAACTTGGTTGATTCTTTCTCTTTAAGGCATGTACAGTGGAATCATACTCAAATAAAAATTTAACAAAACCAAAAACAATAACCATAGGGTTTTACTTTTATTTTCAGATACAGTGAAAGTCATGGGCTAGGTTCAGATTTGGAAGTTAAATCCGATATGAATAAGATCCAAGGGAGGGTCTGAAAGCATGTTCTTGCCTCATGAGCATTAGTGAAGGGTGGAATGGTTGTTAAATAGCAGTTACTGCTATTGATTATCCTGCTGGATGGCTTCCTGTTGGTTGAGTGGGGGGAGGTGAGAAACCACACCTCATGATGCATATCCAGAGCATGAAGCAGTATTATTTCTTCTTCCCTCTTTGTCTTGTTTCCCCTTTCTAGTTAGTTTTTTGCCTGTGTACCCATTGACTGTATCATCTTGAGTGTGGTTGAACTGGTATGGTCTCAATTTTGCTTTTTAAAAGTTAAAAAAAAAAAAAAAAAAAAAGATGACTAAAAACATTTGTGTACGCTCAGCAGGGGTGTCAAACTCAAACTACACTTTAAGTCGTGGGCCGAACAAGATAAACAATTATTTAACAAACCTAAAATAAAATGTTTTTAACATACATATATAAATTATTATTATTTTTTTTTTTTTTGTACTTAAAGTTTAAAAAAAACAATGAATCAAAACTTTCAAGGTTCTTTGCTTTCATGCAATTTTTCAGAACTGGATAATTAGCATTTTTTTCCTTGATTCTCAGGATGGACTAACAAGTGTTCATCAGAGAGAAGACTCTTATGTGATATTTTGTTAATATTCATCACAGAAGAACAGATGTTCACATGGATACTGTATATGCTGTGATGGTAAATATTTCAATATAACAATACCCAGAAGGCTTAGGGTGCGAGAAAGGCCGACAAGTGGAATCGGAGGAGGAGGAGTTTCCAGCATGTTTTGCTTTAGCTAAAATTATCACGTTTGAATGTTATCAATGCCTCTTTTATGTTATTTTGCACAGATATTGTGTGAAAATTAAAGTGGTGTCATTTCTAGTTGTGTAAAGTCCTGATAGTATTGCTACTTTCAGTAGTAGGGATTGTGGCACCCTGAGTTAAAATGTTAGTAAAATTAATGACATGCTTGCGCCATAAGAGTAACAAATTCTTGTTCGTGAAAACTTAAAAAGTATGTGTTGCAAAACATTTCAGACTGCCTTTATTTGCTCAAGTACGCTATGCGGACCATATCCACGCAATTTAGCAAATGTTTCTGGGGTCGGTTGCAATTGTGTACTGAGGCACATCGTGTACAGTGTATTAGGTCATTCAAAAGATGTGGACATGGATGAGGTGGAACCTACCCCAGCTGACTTTAGGCGGAGTACACCCTGGACTGGTCGTCTATCAGTCGCATGTCTAAAAAACATACCCTTGAAATTATACATAATTAGGTGTGGTCAACAATTCACATCTAAGCAGCACTCTTGTTTTTTTTATGTTCACTCAGAACCCTCTTGACAAATTAGCCTTCATTACCCACATAAAGCCTTATTGATTTATGCTGTTTAAAAGATAGGATCACTTTCAGCAAACATGTAAGCATTGGTTGTTTTTAACCCTCACGTTTGTTTCGGCTAAAGGGAAGTTATTTCATGTCACGCAATTACTTTCCGACTCTTGTACATCTGCCCTTGGCATGTTTCCTGTTTATTCTCTAATCAAATCTGGTTCTGTTTAATACTATTTTTCATAATTTGTGTGTGTCTCCCCCACCTCCCTCTTGTGTTTGTAACATGCACTCTCCTATCCTTGGAGCATTGTCTTACCAAGTGGGTCGCATTTACGTTTAAGCTGTCCAATAAAAAATACTCTGTGTTGAATGACTGATATTTTCAACTTTAGAATGGAAAATCCTGCCAATAAACTCTGGACAGAGTTTTAAAAAAAGATGCAGCAAACCATTGACATCTTTTTGCAAATTTGAACAGAAAGGTTAAAAAAATGGATCTATTTGCAACAAAATAAATCCTCATGTTGCAAAATATGAGCATGTCAACATACTTGTGCAACTGTGTGTGTGTGTGTGTGGGGGGGGGGGGTCGTCATTATTCTAATATTATTCTAATTGCTTGGCTGCTATTTAGGTTTACTTTGATGAGCTACAGTTCATTCATTTGTCAAAATTACAATTTTAAAGTTAATCACAAATGGTATTCGTCACTATTTTAGCTTTTTAATTGAGTACTTTGGAAAAAGATACTTGAACTCCTCCAGATCGGTGCAGCGTCTGCAGTGATGCGGACTTTGTATCGATCCGTTGTGGTAAAGAAGGAGCTAAGCCGGAAGGCGAAGCTCTCGATTTACCGGTCGATCTACGTTGCTACCCTCACCTATGGTCACGAGCTGTGGGCCGTGACCGAAAGAACAAGATCCCGGATACAAGCGGCCGAAATGAGTTTCTTCCGCAGGGTCTCCGGGCTCTCCCTTAAAGATTACATCCTTCGGCTGGCCTGGGAACGCCTTGGGATCCCCCCCGGAAGAGCTGGATGAAGTGGCTGGAAAGTCTGGGCGTCCCTGCTAACGCTGTTGTATGACTTGTATATAATTTCCTCAGTTTCAATAACCAAATTCATCTGGGCTGCTTGGCCTCATCAGGGAATAGAATATTAAAAAAGGTGACCATTTTTCCTATGGTTTCCGGTGGTGGTAAGCATCCTTGGGTCTCTTGAAAGGCATGGTATATGAATATTATTATGATTACAATTATTATTTATTATTATTATTGTTTTCAGTTGTAGAAGTAGTAGTAGTATCAGTAACAACAGCTGTCTTCTGTTGATTGTAGTTGTTAGAATGATAACTAAAAATACTTTACCTGGATATGTGATCAGGGTCCTCGAGGGTGCATGGGCGTTTGGCCAACCAGTCTACATGTGTTTTGTGGACTTGGAGAAGGCGTTCGACCGTGTCCCTCGGGGAGTCCTGTGGAGGGTGCTTCGGGATTATGGGGTACCGAACTCCCTGATACGGGCTGTTCGGTCCCTGTATGACCGGTGTCAGAGTTTGGTCCGCATATCCGGAAGTAAGTCGGACTCGTTCCCGGTGAGGGTTGGACTCCGCCAAGGCTGCCCTTTGTCGCCGATTCTGTTCATAACTTTTATGGACAGAATTTCTAGGCGCAACCAAGGTGTAGAGGGGGTCCGGTTTGGTGGCCTCAGTATTGCATCTCTGCTTTTTGCTGATGATGTGGTTCTGTTGGCTTCGTCAAGCCGTGTGCTCCAACTCTCACTGGAGCAGTTCGCAGCCGAGTGCTCCTCCGCATTCAGAGGAGCCAGATGAGGTGGCCGAAGGCATCTGATTCATGCCTCCCGGACGCCTCCCTGGTGAGGTGTTCCGGGCACGTCCCACCGGGAGGAGACCCCGGGGACGACCCAGGACACGCTGGAGAGACTACGTCCTCCGGCTGGCCTGGGAACGCCTCGGGATCCCCCCGGAAGAGCTGGATGAAGTGGCTGGGGAGAGGGAAGTCTGGGCGTCCCTGCTAAAGCTACTGCCCCCGCGACCCAACCCGGATAAGCGGTAGAAAATGGATGGATGGATGGATGGATGGATGTGATCAGGTTACCCGCAAACAGCTGAAAATCTGACCTTCTGGCTTTTGTGCTTGATGAAGAAATACAATATACGTATACGCATCACTGCCAATACTTAACAACTTATACATGAGCTACAGTGAGCTGCATTTTTAAGGGGAAAAAAAAGGCAGAGTGTACAGCTTTCTGACTGCTACTTCCTGTTTCCACTTCACAGATCTCCTCCTCCTCACCAGCTTCTTTCTGTCAATGTGGTCCGTGTGATAAGACTCACACACACTGTTTAGTTGCTGTTTTTATTTCTCCTCTTCTTTCTTTGTCTGTTAATGTTTGCAGGAGGCCCTTATGAATCCACATTTTCTTTGTTTCCTTCCTTTTGACTTGATTACGAGGCTAACATTCAGAGCCATCTTCAAGAGCTATTTGCCAAAGATAAATCCATCCATCCATCCATTTTCTTTACCGCTTATCCTCTCGGGTCACGTGCTGCTAGAACCGATGCCAGCTATCTTCGGGCGGGGTACACCCTGAACCAGTCACCAGCCAATCGCAGGGCACATATAAACAAACAACCATTCGCACTCACATTCACACCTACGGGCAATTTAGAGTCCTCAATCAACCTACCACGCATGTTTTTGGGATGTGGGAGGAAGCCGGAGTGCCCGGAGAAAACCCACCCAGGCACGGGGAGAACATGCAAACTCCACACAGGCGGGGCCAGGATTTGAACCCCGTTCCCCAGAACTGTGAATCAGATGTGCTAACCAGTCGACTACCGTGCCTGGCCAAAGATACAGCACTTTCCACCGTGCTGGCCAAAGATAAATCCATCCATTTTCAACACCGCTTATCCTGGTTAGGGTCGTGGGATGCTGGAGCGTATACCAGCTGACTTCGGGTCAAAGGCGGACTACACCCTGAACTGGTCACCAGTCAGTCGCAGGGCACATATAGACACCGATAACCATTCGCACTCACATTCACACCATCACTGAGTGGGAACTGAACCCACACTGCCCGGACCACAGTCAGGCGAGTGTACCGCTACACCATCAGTGACCAAAGATAAATCATTTATTATAATTCAATCCGTCATTAGTGTTTTGTCTTCATTTACACACCAATATTTCATGCATTGGTAGATTTAGTTTGTCTTTTAGGACTTGTTGACTGTAATTCATTGTGATTAGTTTCTGAATTTGTGAATGAAAATATGAAGTAGTAAAGGAATGCCATCATTCAACACAGATAACATTGGAAACATGCTCGTAGAATAGCATATGCATATGATGAACAGTTGAATGTGGTGTTGCTAAACATAGCAGCTCCCAACATCATAATGTTTTAAATCCAGTGTAGTAGTATATTTATATTTTGTCAGCCTTGTATTATTTATGGCTGGCAAATTTGGTACATTGGCGCCACCCTCTGTTTGTACACCAGCCTACAGTTATGATAATAGAAGTTAAAAAAGTGTTTGCCCCATATTGATTTCTTTTTTTGGTTTTGGGCCAGATAGGTTTACAGTTTTTATCCCTTTAATAAATTAGATTTTTATTTAGAAACTGGATTTTGTATTTACTTAGATTGTCTTTGCGAAATACCTGTATTAAAATTGGCTAGATGCTCCGAAACGTTTAAGTGTGATATATTGGAAGGAAAAAAACTGAAACCAGAAAGGGGACAAATATGTTTTTCATGAAACTGTACTTTCGTTATTTTTCAGTAAAACAAAATTGAATTCAGTCTGGTTCGACCACCTTGCGCAGTGTGCGTCAGGCTCTATGGTTTAAAATCACCACTGGAGTAGTCACATTTAATATCTACTGAACGTACAACCCTAAAGAGACACCAGTACACTGTGGCATGTGTTACATAGCAATGTTGTTTGCATTAAGGTTTAAGGGCCAAGGATATCATTAAGTGGAACGTACACACACGCGCACATGCACTCATACACACTGAAATTGCAGCCATCTGACACCAAACCAAGTGGAGCTTGATATGATTAAATCCTTCTTACTGAGTGATTGGATAGACCCTCTTAAAGCTCAAGCTTTGACACATCTAATGATACCTTCAGCAGATGTTCAATGGCTACACAGGCTGGTGATTTGGTAGACATTTTAGTTTGTGAATTCAATTAACAGTGGGTCAATTTTCCATGGCTGAAATTTAAAACATAATAGTATGCATTACTGTCTATATTGTTGCATGCTTTCTCAAAGCAAACTGGCTCAGCGGTCACAAAGCACTTTCTCATTTTCAAAGATGCATTCATGTTGAGGTCATGGCTCAGTGTCTCACCTTGAAAACAGGCCAGTGACCCAGCATGGTGTAACACACTCACCTGACTGATAGGTAGCCAGAGAACTGAAGCACAAGTCCACATTCAAGGAGTATTTGGCTGTACTGTAGCCCCGGTGTGGCTTCTGTGTTTTATAAAAAGTTCAGGATTAACCTAATCTGGTTAAGTGATTTGAGTCCACTTCACATGCTCTTAGACAGAGAGATTAATGAGGAGCTAAAACAAAGGTAGCGTCATATAGCCAAGGGATGAGTTCCTGCAGCAGTCAAGTAGTCTTTGGCTGTTCCTAGCCAATAATGTATGCCAAATGGGTTCATATTGCACTGCATGATTCAAGAAATGTAGGTCCCATCTTGAAAGTGTGTGTACACTTTCAATGGAAAACTTAATTGGATAACAATGCAATTATATATGCACTGCTTGAATCTGTCTGTGATATACAGTGGTACATCTCAATTTGATTTAATTTCAAAATAAACATTAATTATCAAACAAGTGTAACCACTTGAAAACATGAAAGAACGATAAAATATTACCTTTTGAAAGAAAAACCTATAGGAGCTAGCCAATTGACACCTAGCTAGCTAAAATATTCCACAAGCAGCTAACATTCAACCCCGCTGCCTAAAGTCTCTTCAGCCTCACTGTGCTCATCATTTATTTGGCCAGTGACAATCAACGTCTGGTTAAATGTTGCATCGTCTCTTGTTGCTATGGGACTGAAATGGTCTGGAATGATTGACAGTCCATTAGGGACTGAACACTCTAGAGTCCACAAGTTAGACTCTAGAGTGTGGACATTTTTTGCTGTGTGGAATATCCAGTTAAAGTCAATATGGTTTTAATATTCTGCAAAGTGTCACTGACTGTTTCACCAATCGATTGTCCCCCTCAACCTCTGTTGCCCTAGTTACCTCAATGACACTGCTCACTCAGGCAGCGCCTGTGGTTTGAAATAGCTCTTTGTTTTTAAATTTTATACTGTTTTACTTTGAAGGATCACAGCTTCATAAAAGTTTTATTTATGAAGCAAAAAATAATTGAACTACATTTTATTTGCATTCAAATTTGTATTCCTGTTTTTCTGTTTCATGTTTTAAAAGATGTATTTAGGTGCATTTTTTTTATTTAACTTTGATCTGCAATCATTATTTAAGTTCAGTTTTATTAAATATACTTTTAGGAATAAACTTGTCTCATTTGTGATTAGCACTTAGGCCGTCTGTGCTACTGTATTTTAATGCTGGTCACGATGGTGGTACTTGGAGGGCTAATTATTTTTTAGGTGGTACTTGGTATGAAAGGTTTGAGAACCCCTGGATTAGTTGATTGATGAATTTTCGCCAGCTGATCAATGAACTAATCATCCATAGTTTTAATGCATGTGCCTTCCTGTCCTGACACTCTTGCTTTTCGAAAGCCTTCCGTTTCCCCTCACTTTCTTTGCTCCTCCCACTCAGTGTGTGCGTTCACACATACATACCCAAGTGTTAATGTGAGTAGAAGGGATCAGAAGCTCAGGGTGATTGAGGGAACGCATGCGTGTGAGCGTGCGTGAGGGCGCGCGAGCAAGCTGGTCTCGGTGGGAGGGTAACGGGTGCTTTGTGATGTATTGCTGTCACTGACATCGTCATCGCAGGCCACTTTTCACACACGCACGTACCCAGTCACAGAAATAGCTGATCCTCACATTATCCACACAGCACAGGCAGCATTCCTGACTTCTGCACCTCACAAACAATATCACTATACTTTGGACCCCTATTACTGGAGTTCCGTTGAGACCGCTGTCAGGACCCCTCCTCTCGTGAACCTTTTTAAGCCCTGCTCCTCAAAATGGAGCACAGGGGAGGCTCTCGTCGGAGGGGTAAGTTTATTAAATTTTCATTTTACTGACACTATTACATTTATCTGAATAGTACAGGTAATATGTTTATGTTCCCTGTATCTTATTGGAATAATTTGTCAGATCATTTAGGCCTTGATTGCATGCATTAGGTTTCATGATTCTTGATTCAATGATTGTTAACACTAACATATTCTGTATTTGAAATTAAAGCATTGTTTTTTTTCTCTAAAATGATAAAGCGATAGAAATCCTTAAAATCTTTTGTAATGCCGCTAACGCATGCATGGATTAATGGACCAGGCAAAAAAAAAAAGTTTGCATCCTTTGCTTCTTCTTTTTGAGGTTTTGAATTTCTACTCAAAGGTGTTCTACCGTAACTATCCTGTCCGCTGTTTCTTAGTAGCGTCTAGACTGACACTACACAAAATCTTGGCTTAGACAACAAAGAGTTGTAACATTTTTAATTGACAAATTATCTAAACAATTTACATACTGCACTGATACACATGAGCTTGTTACTGACACGCAACTCTATACTGGCTAAAAACTTGCTAATGATGCTAACACCAAGTTTGAACCTAAATCCTCCATTAAACTTTATCTTGATGGGAGTGATTTTTGATTCTTAACAATATCTGGGAGTCGTAATGTTTCTCAGTATGCTGAGTGTATTGTCACTTTGTAGAGTGCATCATGAGCTAACTCTGGCAGCGTTAGGCAGCTTAGGCATCATCACAGTGCACAGCTTAGGCGATATAAATAGGATGCCTGGTCATTTATTACCACAGTGACCAGAGAAGCTGACCTGTCCATTAGCAGATCTTCAATGTTCCCTCTACCTGATGACGAAACTGTACCAATCAGTAACCACTGGGCTAATGGACTATGTCCCTAGCTTGAGCTATTCAATATCTCTTTTAATCAGGAATATTGTAATTAACACAAAACTGAAGAAAAAAAATATAATTGTCATGCTTGAACTCGCACTCTAAATCCTGTTATTCGTGTTCACAGTAACGTATGACTTCTGAATCACAATCGAATTGTCACTCCTTGTGCTATTCTGAAATAAAGACGTCATAGTTCAACAAATTAAAAATCCAATTTGATCTATTGAACCAGAAAGAGATTACACTGGTCCGTTTTGGCTTCCACTTCTCGCTCTGGGACTTTTTTTTTTTTAGTTTAAAATGGCTTACTTTAACCTGGATCCATTGCAGTACTGTGGCCAAAGATAGAACATTGGTTGGTTTTGAGCCCATTAGGTGCCGTAAATTCTCGCTGGCTGGGAACAGCTAGCTAGCTATCTCAGTGGCTAGCTAGTTGGCTGACAAGCTGGCTTGTTATCTGCCACACTGTGTCGGTTCAACTTTCTCCCATTGATTCGGCCACGGTCACCTCCTCCACCGATTTCTCCTTTGCGGCTTTTGTTGTGGTGCTGCCATGAATATCCGTGCAGCTCCTTGGGCTCGGCTATCGGATGTCTAATTCCGTGGAGCTCATCGTCTCGATGGAGGGCTGTAGACTTCATCACCGTCCCCACTGCAGCCACTGAGGCCAAATGCGCAGAAACTATGGCGCAGTAAGTCAAAATGCCGTCGGCTGTAAACAGAGGCTAAAAGGCTAAAAATTTAAATGCAGCATGGCAGCAGTTTCAGTTCTTATCAGAATAAAATAAGTAGTATGATATTCTAAGAGGTCACTGATGGTGTAGTGGTACACTCGCCTGACTTTGGTGCGGGTAGCCTGGGTTCTGTTCCCACTCAGTGACGGTGTGAATGTGAGTGCAAATGGTTGTCTGTGTCTATATGTGTCCTGCGACTGACTGGCGACCAGTTCGGGGTGTAGTCCGCCTTTCGCCCGAAGTCAGCTGGGATAGGCTCCAGCGTCCGGTGACCCTAACCTGGATAAGTGACGTTGAAAATGGATGGATGGATATTCTAAGATTCGTTCTGATTCAAGTTAGAAAATTCTGAGCCGCTGATCACATTTCCATGCCCACTCGAATCCCAATTCCAGTCACCACCGATTCCTGTATAGCCCTAGTTGTCAGATCCTGGACATACCATGCCCTTATGCAAAAAGACTGACTGTAATGTAAACATCCTTTAGAGCTCAGATTTGAAAGTGAGACTCATTTCAATTTTGCCGGTCAACACCATTGTCCCCCGATGCTTATCTGCAGAATTTGAAAATTATGTACAAATTGAATCAATATTGCCATGTTGCATCAA
The DNA here is from genome assembly GCF_024500275.1 of Phycodurus eques. Classification (NCBI taxonomy): domain Eukaryota; kingdom Metazoa; phylum Chordata; class Actinopteri; order Syngnathiformes; family Syngnathidae; genus Phycodurus; species Phycodurus eques. The sequence continues at coordinate 8,649,181 of NC_084545.1, forward strand.
TTTTGGGTTATTTCTCTGTGCCAGTTTATATAATACTACTTCTACATATGATTCAAACAATAGCGTATTTTAGGGGTCACCCCATGCACACTAGCACAAGAGACTCTCCACAACCCAAGTGGAACATATGTATACATATGTACGAGGTACAAGTGTGCAAGCAAACACAAGCTACATTTTTCCATCAGCAGTTGTTCTTTGTTATACAGATGTGTTTATTGAGAGATTTAATTTGTCCAGAAGTTACATTTGGCTTTTTAATCTTAAGGTAGGAGTCCGGAGGTCCCCAATCTTCAACACCAATTTGAAGTCTGACTGTTGGTTATTAAAAACAACCTGCATAGACATCTTGCGCTATTTATTGTCTTGATAAATAATGTCATAGGACACATCAGCGCATATCCGTCTCCTACAACTGTTCTTTCTTGGTGATTAATGTGAAAAATTTGAAAAAACTTTGCAATTATATCTGTAAAACAATACAAATGCACTACTGAGCTGTATTACTTGTCTGTAGAATGTCTTGCAATTGTCAAATTGCAGTCAGAAACTCTTGCAGTCCTGCAATGTCCTCTCAAAGCTGCTATGCAAAATCATAGACTTTACTTAACATTGCCATTTAAAGGCGGGAGAAATAATGGATTCTTAGATCCATCATGATGAAGACATAAATGAATCTCGTAATACATTTCAATAATCGATTACCAAATACTGTAATGCAATGCTGGCGGAACGGAAAAAGTGCAACATGGAAGTACAGCGGCCACCAAGCAGTCAAATCAAACGTAATTTGATACGTCACATAAATATATATTGTCCGTGTCCTGATGTCAGAGTTGTGTGTAGCTGGTCCTCGTAGCGCTTCCCGCAAGCACAATAAATGCATACAGCAGTGTTTCCCCTATGTTAAGAATTTACCTGTGGTGGTGGGTAGGTCGGTGCAAGGTGGTGCCGCAGTGTTTGATAATGCGCATTCAAAATAATATAGTCAAACAAAGGTTTATGAAGTATGCTTCGTTATTGCACATATGCAACAATATCATTTCCAGTTAGCGATTTTATTTATTTTTGTTTTCTGTGAAGTTTGAAGTACATCTGATGAGTCTCTTGCTCTCGATGTGGCTTGGAATGAGATGGCTCGAGCAGACGCCACCTTTTGAAAAATCTGAAAATGGCCTGTTTAAACATATGCGCATTTTTCTGCCAAAGACTCAAGGTTTTGGTCACAAATTTCCTCCTGATTTACATTGATTGATTTAGTGATTGAGAATTTACACCCTCGCTTCTCTCTTTCTCAGTTTCAACTTTCTGGAGGGTCGTCAGTGTCATTGTTTTTACCTCCAAATTGCCTGACTCCATATTTACAATAGCAATGGTAGATGGACAGATCAAACAAATGCACTCAGAATATGAAAAAAGTCCTCCTACAAGTCCTAGTCCTACTAGTCATGGAAGTAATATTTTTTTGGGTTTCTTTCTTTGTCCCGCTCATTATTACATCCGTTATTTAGTAGATTGCAAGGCTAGCTGGGTCACTAGGACTTTTGCACGTTGTTGCATGTGTGTGTTGACTGACCGGGGTATTAAAACTGCTGACAGCACACAGCATCTGTCCTGTTTGTTCTTATGTCTTTGTGTATAGTGTCAGTTTGCAATAGAATGTATGTATGCGCTGTAACATGTCAAACTGTCATCATGACTGTTATATACTATAACTCAGTCAAATAACATACATGTAGTAGAAGTATGCTACTCTACTGTATTTAGAATAGGGTCCATAGCCTGGTTATTTCATAGCCACTGTTGTTAATGTCCTTTCTTTGTGTTAATATCGCATTGCATTAACTATGGTATTTGGCCTCCACTGACAGAATTTGTTGATGCTGGCCCTTTTTCCTGGCTCCTATTACAGTTATAAGTGCAACTCAAGGTCACTAGAATAGTTATTGAGGTGGAACCATGCAGATATGTTTTGGTATGCTAAGGAGCAATTAGTTTCCAGCTTTCATTGAGTATAATGTTACCACTGTTAAATGATAGGCACGTGTCATATTACAAATGTGCTACATTTGATAAGAGAGCTACATTGTATTGATTTTAAAATATTGTTGTGAATTCTGATTTCATTGACCACTGACAAAAGTCGAAAGTGCTGCAGAGTACAAGGACATAGTGACTTTCCCTGTGATTAAACCAGACTAAGCCATGGTGCAAGCCTCTTATTCCCTGTGCACCTCCATCAAACAGTAAAAGATATCCACAAAATCCCCACTGCAGCCAGACTTCTGCAGTTGACTGCACTGTTTAAAAAAAAGAAACGAGAGAAAAACAGCACATGGTGGAGAACTAGTTGATTTAACATGTCTGAATCCCTAAAAAGCTACCTTCTTTTTCAGGATTTGGCAGAAATAACCCATCTACTTTTCTTAAAATATGGTTAACAATTAAGCAGACAGTTTGTTTCACAAATGTTGAAAACTGTAGAAAGTGAAAGGTAAAAAGAAAATAATTTCATTTGAGTCGGGTACATAATATTTACGGCAGATTTTACGTGTGCTGAAAGTAGGTTACATTGCAACGTTTGCATTTTGTTTGTATATAAAAGAACTTTCATTGGCTTAAACATGATATTGAATGTTCAACAAACCTTCCAGTTTCTGATTAAATGTATTTTTTTTTCTTATTAGCTGTGTGTTTGTGTCTTTAGCCCGTTGGAAGACCCATGACCTGCAACTATGACCAAGCTTTCTGACACTGGGCAGCACATTTCATTCCAGAATGCCTTGATTGTCTTGAGACTTCTTTGCACCCAGCGCAGGTTCAAGACCCAAAAAGGGTGTGACAAAAGTGTACCAACAATTTTCCCCTGTGTCATGTGTACAAAGAAAAGAACACTGTACCTTATTTGAGACAAACAGCAGGATCAGTTGTGTTCTGGGTCTGATTTGCTAAATCTGGCACAGTGTCTTGTACCTGTGCTGGGTGCAGTGAATTATTTCAAGACTATCAAGGCATTCTGGAAAGAAATGTGCTGCCCAGTGTCGGAAAGCTTTGTCGCAGTTGCAAGTCGTGGGTTTTCCAACAGGATAAAGACACAAACGCACAGCTAATAAAAACCAAGAATGGCTAAGAACAAAATTTTGGACTATTCTGAAGAGTCATAATGTAAACTATATATACTATTATAATAATATACTATTGGACATCTGTGAAAGAAGCTGGAAAATACAGTCTGGATAAGCACCCTTCAAACCTGAGAAAGTTGGAGAACTTTGCTCTTGAATTGTGGGCCAAAACACTTTGTCAAGATATGGTACAAGTGTCAATGAGAGTTTCAGGATCCATTTTATTGCAGTGATTCCCTCAAAACGTTTTGCAATTGAAATATTAAGTTAAGTAGTACCGAACTTTTTTGACCATGCAATTTTCATTAGGTTTTTTTTTTTTTAAATTATTCTGTTGTACAACAAATATAAAGCAGTGCCTTATATTTATTCATTAATTTCCAGTAAATATTCATCTATTATTTCTTGTCAGGTTTAAGTTATATTACTGATCTTTGTGTGTGTTTTTTTTTTTTTTTTTTTTTTTAAATTAACAGAGGGGTACCAACAGTTTATTCATGTGTAGTTTGGTGCTTTTGACATCCATCCATCTTCTTTACCGCTTATCCTCACTAGGGTCGCGGGCGTGCTGGAGACTATCCTAACTCTTCGGGCAAGATGCGGGGTACACCCTGCACTGGTCGCCAGCCAATCGCAGGGCACCTATAAACAAACAACCATTCACACCCACATTCACACCTACGGGCAATTTAGAGTCTTCAATCAATCTACCATACATGTTTTTGGGATGTAGGAGGAAACCGGAGTACCCAGAGAAAACCCACGCAGGCACTAGGGAGAACATGCAAACTCCACAAAGGCGGGGCCGGGATTTGAACCCCGGTCCTCAGAACCAGTCAGCCGACATGCTAACTAGTCAGCCAGCGTGCCGCCTGCGTTTGACATATTACAGAAATTTGAATGAAACCAAAATATGTCTATTTTTAACTAGATTATCTTTTAAAAATGAATGGCAGTGTTTCAGTGGACAAATCTATCCAGCCATCCAGCCATTACCTGTACCACTTGTCCTCATTAGGATCTTGAGTAACTTGAGCCTGTCCCAGCTGTCTTTGTGTGAGATGCATGAAGAGACAAACAAGCATCCACCTTCACATACACACCTTACAATTCTGTCTTCAATTAACAAGCAATTAGTACTCCGATAACAGGAGAAAACCCACCCCAAGAGATCATGCAAATTCCACAGAAATTCTTAAGATGAGATCCTGGAACTTCTCGACTGTGAGACAGATGTGCTAATAACTAGCCAACCATGTTGCCCAATATTTCATTCCCTGAATTTATTTTAAGCAACCTGTGTATGCTCCTCAACTGATGTCATCAGCAAGCTTGCAAAAGCTTTTTTCTTACCATACTACCTAATTTGTACCTAATTTGATTTTGAAATATACTCAGTACACAGCGGTAGTTTCCAAGCAAATACATTTACAATTTAATACATGGAGAATATCTTTCAAAATTGGGGTGATTGGATAAAAAATTATGCGACAAAAACAAATCCAGTTAAACAATGGGCAGTTTCAAAGCTCAACCTGAATTTGATTTTAGTGGTTAGTTAATAAATTATAAAATGAGTAACATTTTATGTGCCTAATGCACCTAATTGTTTTTAAGTGCTGTTCTCATCATCCTCTTCAATATTATTCTTTGTATTTCATCTTTGTTGTTGCATCTACATTACTCAATTTTTTTTGACTGACTTAGTTCGGCACTAAGATTAATTTTGAAGAGAGGTTACAGAACAGAGGTCCAGCACCTCTCTGCTCTGTTGAGTGATGATGCATTTGACTAGTTTTTACATTTTGTATAAATATTTACTTTTATTTTAAAAGGTAATTATAGTGAACAATGCCAACGCGAGGCATCCTCAGCACTAGTAGCAAGCTTGACCTGCTAAGCTAATGAAGATTGCTCTGTGTTTCTGTCGGCAATGTTTGTGTAGCATTTTTCTCTTTAATGATTGTAATAGTAAATACAGACCTACTAGCTTTACAGGAAGTGTTGCTCATTAACATGTCTTTTGTCTGTCATCAGGCATCGGGGTGGTTCACTTAAACTCTGTGCATTAGCTTTACATTTACTTTTGATTTGCATTATTTCCTTGTGCCAGTTGGATATTGTATTTGTGACCTTGAAAGCCATACTGGATACCAATCTGACTGCTGTCAGAAAATCCCAGTTTCTTTTATTTCCTTCCCACTCTCCTGTGGTGTGCACGTGGTCACAGCCGACAACGGTGCACAATAAGGCGGCCACGCCAGCGTGAACACCCAGTCCCTTGACTGGTCTTTTTTTTATTTAAATTTTTTTTTATATATAAACTGGAGAGTATTTCCTGCCCTAAGTGTGTGTGTGTGGGGGGGGGGGGGGGGGGGGGGGGGAAATGACCTTTTTGCTCTATGCCACACACAGATGGAGCCCCTAAAGACGAAACTGTTTTGTGTTTCCATAGGTGACGGTGTCCCAAAAGAAAACAGCCCCTTCATCAACAATACAGACAATGATAAGAGCAGCAGCTATGATGGGACCAACATGGCACTTTTTGAAGTAAGCTCTTTTTATACTGTATATAGACAGTTACACTTACAGTACGACTGAAGATATTTATCAATCATATTTCGTTCACCCCAAACAATGTGAAAATTATGTTTTTGTGTTCATTATTAAAATAGGAATTAAGAAATCATTCAAACGAGAAGTGAAAACCATTAAGTTTTCGCTTATCTTATTATTTTGTATGTTAAATCCTCCTTTTCATGTTGCAGGAGGAGATGGACAGCAACCCCATGGTGTCATCACTTCTCAATAAACTGGCAAACTACACCAATCTCACCCAGGGAGCCCAGGAACATGAGGAGGCCGATGACGATGAGAGCACCAAGAAGAAAGCTGTCAAGGTGAACTAGAGTAGCTCCATCTGTTCTATGTATGTTTGAATCTTAAGGTTGTTGTTTTTTTTCTACATAGGCAATTATTGTGTATTTTATTGACCTGTATAACGTAACACAATCTATTACCAATAATCTTATCTGTTTCTTGTTTTTGTTTTATTGATATGGGGGTTATGCACATTCTTGGTTTGACCTGTGACCCTGTGATATAGGTCATGAGACAGAGGTCATAGTCTACAGTGTCTCTGAAGTTCATTACTGAGTCAGCAAGCTTGTGTGTTAGATTTTTTTTTTTTCATACACTGAGCTCTTTCTAATGAGGATCTTTCAGTGGGCTTAAATTAGTACTCACCTATAAAGCCTGGTTTCAACATTGCATTTATTTCCCTGACCTTTCCTTCTTTTCAGAGCCCTCAAATGGGAACCTTCATGGGCGTCTATCTCCCCTGCCTCCAGAACATTCTGGGGGTCATCCTTTTTCTTCGCCTTACCTGGATAGTCGGCACGGCCGGCATCTTAGAATCTCTGGCTATTGTTGGCTTGTGCTGCTCATGTGTGAGTATTCAACCAAAAGGATTTGTTTCAGCTGCAACGTTGCTGCATTACAGCTGTAACAGAAGCTCCAGCCTTTATCTGCCTTTTACACAGAACCCAAAGCAAATTGTTCCTGTTCACAGCAGGTGCTAGTTTCATGAATGGACAAATAAATTTTCTGGCTCAATTATCCATCCATCCATATTCAGTAACGCTTAAAACAATCCTCTTCATCATGCCGTTCACATTGTGACAACATGAAACCAAGATGACACCTATCAATTGATCAACAATTCCTCGTCTTTCCAGGCTACAGAGATACAAAGAGACTAGAAGAATCACAAAAAGGAATAGAAGTGGATATCCTTAGACCTTTTTTTGGGATCAAACACCTGTTGTGAATTTTGCCATTAAGTCCCTTGTTAGTGAACAGCAAATTGTTTCATTTATCACTGAACAGACGGTAACAACAAAGTAAAGGTTACAGTGCATTTTAGGGTCATTCTGAAATTTCGCCCGAAAGTGTTTACACCTTTTTCTCTTTCCCTACATGCTTGGGTGTAGCCAATCTCGTTCATGGTTTGGACTCTACCTTCAAAGTCTGCAAATTGTTGGGTCTACTTTATTACACCCCCCCAGAACGGTGGAAAAATATTTTACAGGCAGTTTAAAAGGGGCTACTGAAAAGATGACAAACTAATAGCACGCTGGCCTCTCTCTTAACATTTGTATTTTATCAACAGATTTAGTGCAGTCACATGGAAGATTATATAAATCCAAGTGCATGGGTTTTTGTCTTTCTGTGTGCCGTAATGAAGGACCAACATTTCCACTCGATGTGCTTAACACATAATCCCTCTCCATCTGCGAAGTGTCAGAAAAACTGCGATGTGCACTCTCATACCCTTGCTGACATTTCCCAATTCCCGCAGACAATGGATTACCTCAAATTAATCAGGGAAAGTACATGCAGAAATCTTGTGTACAATCTCAGCATAAAGCTTTTTTCCCCCGCCTTCCTGAAGGAATGTTTCCTAACACATCATGGCCAATTGCATTCGCCACGAGTGAAATAAAATGATCGCATTTTAAATGACACAATACAAATGAAACAAACAGGTCGAAACTGTAGAAGGATAAAATCCCATACTTTTAATTTTGTCATGAAAAATGTGTGTGATCTATTGATTTTGCCAAAGAGTCACTCAAGGAGATGTAAAGGAGATGTAATAGACACATTGATATGCGATTTAAATCTTTGGTGTGGAACCTTAGTGAGGCGTAAACTTCCACTGCATAGATTAAGTGCATTTGAAAGGATCCCTGTGTGTCACATTGTTGCTATTACATAATAACAGGACTGAGCTTCGTCCAATAGAGTAATGTTCATTTTCACTTCTTGGACCACTTTGGGTACAGTATCTACATGGTCTACCTGCTCATAGGTCATAGTTTGTGCTGTGTAGTCCAACTAACCTTTAGTGGTGGGGGAAAAAGAGCAAAGGTAAAAGCAAATGTCAAAGCTTTAAAACAATTTATTTTATTTATCCCTAAACAAGACATGGTTACTCAAACTCTTCTATTGTTCATGTTAAATTGAAACCAATGTTTAAAAAATAAAGAGCAGCAACAACGTATAGGAACAATATTTATCTCGATTTCTTTTCCTGGTTACTTTCAACAAGTCACTTTTTGCCTGGCAGAATTCAATCACACTGACTTAAAATTGCCCCATTAGGAAATTACTGTTCTCAAAAAAATTAAACCATAAGGATGAGACATGTTTACTTATATTGCTCATTTGACAATTGAATCCTTGCTATGTAGTAAATATAAAATACATATGAGAAAGAAAGAATAACAGTGCCATGTGATCGAAGGTCAACTGTGTTTTGTACACGAGTGCTACAATTGTATTTTTCACATGAATAAAATAAATGTCATATCGGGTTAGACATGAAATGTGAGACTTTAGTAAACCAGAAATTGTTTTGTGCGTGTTATCAAAATTCCTCCTACTTTGTGGTATATTGAGTCAGGTATTCCTGGTAGAGTACAAGTATAGTTGTATAGCTGCTTTGGATTTAAGAGGACGTGAGCGGTAAAATTAACAGCTAATTGGCTTTACTCCAGCTTGTCTGCCGTTTTAAACCGGATGGCTGATGAAGAGCCGGAGGTTTGTCTCGGTCATGGATAGTCACGTCTTTCCCCCTGTTGGCCCTACTGTGGTCCGCTTTCTCTTTCTCCACTTTTTGTTCTCTATTATCTCACCTTCACGTGTTCACCTCCCTCTTGTTCTGTTATTAAGTCAAGTTAAGCTCCATGTCACTGTTATCTTGTGACCTGTCCTTCTTCTGCTGACGAAAATGTTGGCTACACAAGGGCTGATTTCACAGAAAAGCTTGTGTCCATTACCAATCCAAGTGATTTAGAGCATAAGCCTTTAAGATGTATTTGAACAGACTAAATGATGGCCTAAAACACCCCAGGAGGATCCCAACTCTTATGTATTATATAAGCATGCCAGCATTGAAAATGTATTGACAGCATCAAGGTGAGAGCTGAATGTTGTTGTTGATGGTGAACATTTTTAACCATGTTCCAAATAGCACAGTTCAATCATGAGTAGACATAAAATAAAACAAAATTAACAATCAATCTAGATGTTTTAAATTGAATGGTTACAAAAACCATCTATAATTGATTTGTGATTTTGTTCCTGCGTTCTCCTTACAGACCATGCTGACAGCCATATCCATGAGTGCAATTGCCACAAATGGCGTTGTGCCAGGTATGTTGCTTACTCTTTCATTAATGAGTAATAGTTTAAAATGTTTTCCAACTTCGACTTCAACTTCTTCCACAGCTGGAGGTTCCTACTATATGATTTCCAGGTCTCTTGGCCCTGAGTTTGGTGGAGCTGTAGGTCTCTGTTTCTACCTGGGTACAACTTTTGCTGGCTCCATGTACATCCTGGGTACTATAGAGATTCTTTTGGTGAGAAAACACACCGTACAGTGTTATCACTAATTATTTACCTCTATGCTGATCTGCAACATGTCTCCGCTCCCTGCTCAGACCTACATTGTGCCTAAGGCAGCCATCTTTGTAGCAGAAAAGAAGGAGGATGCAGTTGATGCCCTCCTTAATAACATGCGTGTCTACGGCACGTGCTGCCTTATACTGATGTCCGTGGTTGTCTTTGTGGGAGTCAAATATGTCAACAAACTTGCTCTCGTCTTCCTGGCCTGTGTCATTCTCTCCATCCTTGCCATCTACGCCGGGGTCATCAAGACCATCTTCGAGCCACCTGACTTCCCGTGAGTCAAATTTACATCAGTGCATATGCATTCACAACTGTCTACGAGCCACAATTTCAAACTGGCACTGATTATAGCTGTCAAGCGAGTTTCATCAATGCCAATTAAATCTAGCAAAGTGCAGTACGTGAGTAGTGCAGCTTCTCTCTTCTTTCACGTCATAGGGTTTGCATGTTGGGAAACCGTACCCTGCAGAACCAGAACTTTGACAAGTGTCTTAAGATGGACATATTCGATAATATGACCACTACCACCCAGCTTTGGAAGCTGTTCTGTAACGGACCCGAGCTCAATGCTACCTGCAACGAGTATTTCCTCAACAACAACGTGACCGAGATTCAAGGCATTCCCGGACTTACCAGTGGCGTTATTTCAGGTGTGAACACATGTGTTTGGTTGATTTGATTGGAGTGTGAAAATGTTTGTCACCTATTCAATGTCATGGTACATTTGTATACGGAGTGTTATTATAGACCACTGATGAATCCCAAGTGGGATATAGTGTGGTTGTCTGACCATGCAATTCCAGTTTCTATTGCAATATATGTGCTCTGCTTTTTTACCATTATTTTCATTTTGATTAAAATAAAAAAAATACACTTTTAGCTTCTCACCTACAAACTCCTCCATCACTTTATCTAAATGTTTTACATGGACATTTAGTTGTAATTAAATAAAAATAAAAAAAAGGATTACAGTGATGATGTGAGATTTGTTTGCAGGGGCTATAAATGCATGGTGATTCATTCATGAAATACACGGGTTTCTTAATTTGTTTCTCTGACTCCTTTCAGAAAATATGTGGTCAGAATATGGCCCTCTGGGTATGTTGGTTGAAAGCAAGAAGTTGTTGTCTGTGGGAGGAAGAGAGCCCACCGAGGACATCTACCTGCCCTATGTCGTCAATGATATTGCCTCCTTCTTTACACTGCTTGTCGGGATCTACTTCCCTTCTGTCACTGGTGAGAGTGGTACTAACCATGAACACGTAATACCGCTTGGACAGTAGTTTTTATTTTTAGGATTGTGGTCAAGGTTGTTCAAAATTGGGCTTTGTGCTTTTAGATTGTACCTTTTTGTGACCTTTCAGGTATCATGGCTGGTTCTAATCGATCAGGTGATTTGCGAGATGCCCAAAGGTCCATCCCAGTTGGAACCATCCTGGCCATCTTTACCACCTCTGTCATCTGTATCCTTTTGTTTTTTTACTCTGATACTGAAACTAGTTAGACGGATGACCAGTTATGCTGATTAAAAGAGAGCATACATACATTTCTTACTTGTTTCATAGAGTCCAATGACCACACTTGTATAAAATCAAACACCTAGCAATGCATTTTACCTTTCTAAACATTTGTGGAAAAAGTGAGTCAATGAATTTGAGAGTTGTACATGAATATTCTTGTCTTTCCTTCTCGATATATTCTTTATTCTTATGTAAGTGGTCTTGTTGCTAAGGGGAAGTGTTCATTGAGTGATAAAAACACTGCACAGCGTGACTCAGTAACTGCATTGAAGAATTACATCATCATTTGTGTCATGTGAAGTAGTGGAAATAACACTGTACTCTGGAACAGTTGTGTGTTTGGTGGGAGGTACGAATCAAGCTTCAACGGGTGAAAAAAAGAAATGGCGAGCCTTCCAAGAGGTGTAGAAGGTTGCTTTAGAATGGAATGACTTTTTTAATCATAATCCACAGTTTTTCCAATAGAAAATGCAACTATTATTTCCTGTCACTGTGATGTAATGTTTCAATTTGCTGGGCTTATATTTTGTTGTCAGGAGAACTTGGAACAAGTTACTGTTTGAAAAGAGCCCCAATATACTGAAGCAGAACAATTGTATCGCCTGTGCATGTGAAAGCAATGTATTCTCCTTAACAGTTTGCGTCAGATTTCACCTGTGTCGTGCTATTTGGTGCCTGTATCGAGGGTGTTCTACTTCGAGACAAGTAAGACTTTAACACACATTGCAATATTCTGTACACATTTCAAAATCTGCTGATTAGAGTCATTTATTTGACCTTTTCTCCAGACATGGCGCTTTATGTTCATGAGAATTCCATCCCAGTACGCAGAAATATTTGCCGTTTTCTGATGAGTTACAAGGTTGTTGCAAATGATGTATCCTTTGTATTGAAATACTCTTTCAATCACTTTCTCCTCCTTGCCCTGGTTAGGGTCACAGGTGAGCTAGCGCCTATGCTAGCTGACTTTGAGCGAGAGGCAGGACTGCTCGCTCGTCAATTACAGGGCCCATATAGACAAACCATTCACATTCACAACTGGTCAATTTTAAACCTTCAAGTAACCTAACATACAAACTCCACACAAATACGGCCACAGCCAAGAACTGAACGAAGAACCTCTCAATTGTGTGGCTGACGTGCTCATGTGTTAAATCCTATTGAGGCTCTTATCAGGTCAAATTGAGGTTGTGAGACAACTCAATACAATTCATATTTGCAAATAAAATGAACGAGGTACAACGTTCGGGCTCTCAAATGTCACATGACAAAAACGGATGTAAATCAAGTGTAAGGTTCATATAACACCGATAGGGTGAAGAAAACCTTTCTTCTAATGTTCAAGTGATCTATTTGGAATACTGCCAACATGCCATTCCCACACGTCATGTAGCTACACTCGCCTTGTTTTTCTTGTAGGTTTGGTGACTCTGTCAAAGGCAACCTTGTTATTGGCACGCTGTCTTGGCCTTCACCTTGGGTCATTGTGATTGGCTCCTTCTTCTCTTGCTGTGGTGCGGGACTGCAGAGTTTGACCGGCGCCCCACGCCTGCTGCAAGCCATCGCACGAGATGGCATAGTACCGTTCTTACAGGTGAGACACTTACCCCTGTGCAGTCAAAGCAGACAAGCACTTTGCTTTTAAACTTTCCCATGTGCAATTTTAGGTATTTGGGCACGGGAAAGCCAACGGAGAACCTACCTGGGCTCTCCTGTTGACCACTGGAATTTGTGAGATAGGAATACTCATTGCCTCTTTGGATGCTGTAGCTCCGATCCTCTCCATGTAGGTGTCTTTTTGCATAGGTTTTCATTCCATCTTCTTGAGCCTTAATGCAGTAAGTCATAAAATGGGAATCAAGATGATAAAAACATTTAACCTTCCTACAGGTTTTTCCTTATGTGCTACTTGTTTGTCAACTTGGCCTGCGCAGTTCAGACTTTACTGCGAACACCAAACTGGAGACCACGCTTCAAATATTACCATTGGTCAGTGATCTATAATTAAGGATATTTAGACCCTACAATATGGAGAAGTTATTGAGTTATTATTAAGTCCGTTTAAACTTGTCAGTTTTCCAACCATTGACTTAATTGATGTTCCTTATAATGTGTTGCCAATCGCCTCTTTCACTTTCAGTCACACTCAGACATGAACAACTCTCCATTAAGATTAATTCCACAACAAAGGCTGCAGACAATACCAGTCAACACCCTTGTGTCCTGAAAAATTTCATCATTTTACTCCAGTTTTAAGCAGTTTTCAGCTGTCCATTCTGAAATGGGTTTATTTGTTTCTCCACTAATGAGGCAAAAACATGACACCGGTTCTATAAATAGAGGGATTTTGTAATTAGTGGAGGAGAGTTGTTAATTGTTTTTTCTTCCACAGGGCTCTGTCTTTTCTGGGAATGAGCTTGTGTCTGGCTCTCATGTTCATTTCGTCCTGGTATTACGCCATTGTTGCCATGGCAATTGCTGGCTGCATCTACAAATACATTGAATATAGAGGGTAAGAAAGAAAGAAAGTAATGGAGTACAATTTCAATATGTATTGAAATACTTTATACGCCCTGAAAAACAATCTATTTAGAGAGTCAAAAATCAAGTAATACATATTCACCATTTGACACAACAAAATACATTGCTAGGTGAACCCTTGACAAATCACCAATGCCCAATATTATGAATGAGAGTAGACGGGCCAGTAACTAATGCTGGTAGAGAGTTGTCAGCTACTGGACCGATGTGCATCCCACAATCTTTTACTCAGTTTTGTGGAAATCTGCATGCACAGTTCTGTTATCTGAATATTCACATTTTCTTTTAAACAAACAAAAAAAACAAAAAACTTTTCATCTACTATTTTTCAATTGATAAGACTTGTGGTGCCATTTACACAAACATGAGGTTAAACATTAGTGGTAATTCTGTTATTTGTGCGCTTTACCAGGGCAGAGAAGGAATGGGGTGACGGCATCCGCGGCCTGTCACTAAATGCAGCCCGCTTCGCCCTCATTCGTCTTGAGGAGGCTCCCCCACACACCAAGAACTGGAGGTACAGTATAGTCTGAGTCAACATCTGTATATCACTGTGGCGTCTGTTTCTGTGCTAGACTGGCGTAGATAAAATCAAGACAAGAATAGACTCAGAGTGAATTTGAGTAATCTCATTCTTCAATATCTAATTTAAACGGACTGATTTGATAAACCTTGATACAGACCTGTTCTGGCATGCAGACTGAAACCAACAGTCCAACTTATTGCTTTGGATCCAGAGCGAATTCTGACCTTTAAGGAAACTTCACCTCCTTTCATCTTTGAGACTGTAGCTGTATATTAATTGCTTTGCTGGGTCCAATTAATTACAAATCGAAATTGAGTCATGCCTTTTTTACAGTATGTCCTGTTAGTAATGTTTTAAATAGTTTAACTATGTATGTAACTGGTGGGTGTTTTTAAATATTTAAACTAAACAAAATGACCAATGCAACGAAAAATGATTTATTTATTCTTTTTCATAAATCCAGGCCTCAGTGTTTGGTGCTGCTGAACCTGGACTCAGACCAAGCGGTCAAGCATCCTCGCCTGCTGTCGTTCACTTCTCAGCTGAAGGCAGGGAAAGGCCTAACCATTGTGGGAAATGTATTGGAGGGAACTTTTCTCACCAAAGAGGCTGAGGCAAAGAAGGCAGAGCAGGTACAAGATAATACCACAACTTAAGAGGATATTCATATACAGTGTATATCTTTTCAAGTGTTTGTGTTGTTATTATTATTTTCTTAACTGTAATCCTCTCCAGAACATAAAGTCTTCCATGACAGCAGAGCGGACCAAGGGTTTCTGCCATGTTGTCGTTTCTTCCAACCTCAGAGATGGAGTCTCTCATCTTGTCCAGTCAGCCGGGCTGGGAGGCATGAAGCATAACACAGTCCTAATGGCCTGGCCGGGAACCTGGAAGCAGTCCAATGACCCACAGTCATGGAGGAATTTCATAGGTACAGAACCAGACAGTGAAAATGGGAATAGACATTGAAATTTTGACCTAAATGTGATCTTAAGTGCAATTCAATTATTGTGAGTGTATAGTATGAAAAGTGTGGCACGTTGTGGTATCTGGTGAGCACCCAAGTCATCTTTGTTAGGCTCCAGCTCACATGCTACTCTGAATTAGATATGCAGAAGAAAACTGAGTGATGGATAGATGGATTTAAGCAAAATATTGGAATGCTTCTTAATCAAGGTTAGGAAGGTTCTCATCAATGCTTTCATCCTGTGTCCATCCAGAGACGGTGCGGGAGACCACATCTGCCCACCAAGCCTTGCTTGTAGCTAAGAATGTGGACAGCTTCCCTTCCAACCAAGACCGCCTTGGCGAGGGCACCATCGATGTGTGGTGGGTGGTTCATGACGGAGGCCTGTTGATGTTGCTGCCCTTCCTCCTGCGACAGCACAAGGTTGGTGATAACATGACCATGTTTTAAAGAGGCCCTCTGGAGTGCCTGCTCACCCGTAAAGTGTGAAATTACACGACGAAGTAGATTCTTGTGAACTTCCTGTTTCTGAAAATGTGTCTTTGAACAAAGTTGTTCGTATTTCGTTCCGATTGTGATGTCACAATAATACAACTTCCACACCAATTTTCTCTAGCAATGACTTGACAGATAGGCTGGGCATATTTGTTTGTTGCACTGCATGCACGGGCCCTCACACGTTCTCCTGAGTGATTTTGCGGCTTGGTGATTAAATGATGTGCCTCTGACTGAAAATACAATTGATGCTTTTATGGGAGTTCAGGTTACTTTTCTTAGAAAGTAAAATGTAGATTTGAGGCTCAGAACAGCTCCGCCCCATCATGGTAACAGAAAGGAAATTGCGTGTTGGCACAGGCTACAGTGCAGTGTTCTCCTGCTATTTCTGGTGGCTAGTGACCAAGCCCTGACGCAAATAGCGAAAATCCGCAAGTAATTCATGCCCTCTAAAAAGGTTTATAATTGCCTACTGATGCCAGCAAAGCATCCGAACCATTGGTACTCAAGATCGGTGCAGTCTCCCTCCCCTGGCACACTTGGAAGAGGTGACACAATTGCTCGTACACACGCACATTCGTCCACAGTGTAGGCTTGTCATATGTTTACTGTATTATGATAGCACCTTGCAAGTTACCATAGTAATGATCGCAGCCTTGCTTAATATGAATGCCGTAAATACATGGTCACGCACAAGCATATGCAAGTGCAATAAATATGTCCTATTGTTAATGCTCATCATCATGATAACTGCCGGCTTTCACAATAAAATTAAACAGAACGACTTGAGCTAATCCAGAGGGGGGAAAATAGCATATAGTAATGCAGTCTTGTATAGCGAAGTGATGGCACAACTAAACAGGTTGAATGCCGAATGCTTAAAATGCAGGGAGATAATGTATACAGCAAATAAAGCCCATTTATAATACTTTAATGTTAATGTTGTCTTCCCATCATCCTCAACAATTCTCCCTCAGGTGTGGAGAAAGTGCAAGATGCGCATTTTCACTGTGGCCCAGATGGATGACAACAGCATCCAGATGAAAAAAGATCTACAGACGTTCCTTTACCACCTGCGGCTGAACGCAGAGGTTGAAGTGGTGGAAATGGTAAGACCTGTTTGAGTAATTGCCATTAACGAATGTATGACACAAAACAATAGTTCTTGAAATGTGGTTTCATATAACATTAGTCGATGTTGTGGTTTATTTTTTTAAATCAGCCATTGAACTGAACTGATGAAACTTGATTAAAACTGGAAAGCCATCATTGTGACTCGTGTTGGTGATGTTTTGTTACTTCTCTGTGTGCAGCATGATAATGACATCTCAGCCTTCACCTATGAGAAGACTCTCGTGATGGAGCAGAGGTCTCAGATGCTGAAACAGATGCAGCTTTCAAAGACTGAGAGGGAGCGAGAGGTAAGGCCCACCATTACTAATTCTGTTACGCTCTTTACAATTTGCAAACTAACTGAATAAAGCTTTTTGGTTACGTGATTATGTGTTTGCATTTTTCTCGCTGTTGATAAGTAGCACACATCCAGCATCATCACACCTGATTATTGTACAAAAAGGATGTACAATCAGTTAAAAATAACTAAGGTCTCAACTTTATATCTATCATCAACATCAGTGTCACTCATTGAAAGTTGGCCCCTTTCCCTGTTTATCTGCCTTTCGGGGCTATGCCGCACGACTCAGATTCAGAGTATCACTGATGAATCACGTAACTCAATCCGGAGGAAGAACCAAGGTGCTGCTGAGTGCACAAGTCTCAGTCGGCAGTCCTCTCCAACGGAGGACACGCAGGAGGATGAGGTAGTCTATGTCGTCAACCCCACTGACCCTTACGATTAATGGCCTGGCTTCACAAAGTATCATCTTTGGCTACAATTGCCCTTGCTTGTCATTGAGCAGTTTTTCCATATTGATTTGCATTTTCAACATAAACCTTTAATGTCCAATTATTTACAGCTTGTATTCAAATAGGTTTAAAAAATAAGTACTGTACTGCACACGGTTGCATTTCCTGCTATGGTCCAGACCAGAGAACCAAATTATTAAGTGTGAACACAGCCTTTTTTGTAGATATTGCCGCAAGAGTACTTTTAATCAAAATATACGAAATAAATAATGACCGTTTCAAAGTGAATGGATATGCCGAAGTTAGATCAGGTGTGCTCAGTTTCAGTCGGGATTCTTTCATTGTTTTGCTGTAATCAGCCATGCTGAGCTTTTCTTAGCAGTTTGTTCTATACTGAACACAAGAAGAGCTCTGTTGTGCTTTGTGAATACCAACATGTCACACCCCAAGACTGCAGCCCAAGCCCTTATATCCAACCCACATTCAAATCACCTCAAAATACCTTGATGAAAGAATCGACAGTATTGTTACCAGAAGTGACCTCAAATATTTTTTTAATGTCAAATGCAATTTGCAACATCTCAGGTTAATTTGTCCTCATTTACTAACCTATATGTCAACTTAATAAATAGTAATCTGGTTGGTTTAACCTTCGTCTGAGCTGACAGTACTGTCCATTTTATCATACACAGAGTCAACGCCCCATTTTTTTCCCCCCCACCAATTTGTAATTGTAACTTGTTGTCAGAACAATGTTGTCATCAACAACACTGCATCATTAATTTTTCTCGAAATATAAGAAAATAATTGGTGGAAATATTAGTGTTGTTTCTTTAATATTGTATCATGCTCTTTGTTTGATGTGTAATGTACTTTTTTAGAATTTCTATTACCCAGTGTTCTCCTCCTCAGTTTTTTATTCCCTCAATACATTTTACCATTTTGCGTTTGTTCCTTCGGTTGCCATCCCTCTCTGAATTGTGGGAAATCATCCAATCAGTCCATCATTCTTTCAACTTTTCATCTTTCTTGGACATTCTTTGTCTTTCTCTCTTTGTGCTACATATTGCGTGTATCCTCTCTTCTCATATCTAATCTTGACCTATGGACTGCCTCTCTGCCAACCCACTGCGTATGTCTTCAACTCATCTCTGTCTCTGCTAGGCCCAACTCATCCATGACAGAAACACAGCCTCCCACGCCTCTATGAACGACAAGTCCGAAACTGGCCCTGAGCAGGTTCACATGACCTGGACCAAGGACAAGCTTTTCACGGAGCGTCATCGTAACCGCGAGTGCAACTCCAACGTGGCCATGAGAGACCTCTTCAACATGAAGCCGTAAGTTGCTGATAGCTGATGCATGGAGGCTTAAAATACAATACATTTAATGAAAGGGTTGCTTTGACACATTCACTAATGGTATCAATGTTCAAATTATAAATTGTGTTATGTTATTGAAGATTACTGCACTGTGCTTTCTAACACAATTGTATTTTTGGGATAATTATGGACTCTTTTCACTAAGGTCAAGACCAGATAGATATACACAGAAAGTAGCCTTAAGGAACAAGCACACTCACCGCTCAGAGTATAGACCTCATTTGTCCTAATAAATGCTAAAAGTAGTTATGTTACATCCAAATCCAGAACTTCCGGATTCATGTAAAAAAGTGATCGTATAGAAACACAACAAATTAAAACCTCATCTGATATATTTGACAATAATATAAGAATCCAAGCCTGTTAAATTTGATCTTTCTATGTTGAATTTTCATTGCTGCCAAATATAGAATCTGGATCACCTGGTCCAGGTCCTGAAATAGATATTTACAATTTGACCTCTGACAATGCATACACATTACATTAAGTTCAAATTGCATTGTCGAGAATGTAGAGGAACATACAACAACTTACATAAAACCCATCATAACAAATAAAAGTTGATATTTAAAATACAGTTGAATCTCTTAGGTCAAACGCAGTCCATTCTAGAACACTGGTCAAAGTCTGATTTTGGGGGGGTATTTTTCAGTACTATAGACAAACTCATCCACACTACCCAAAAGGAACAGACCAACAAAATGATACAAAAAAACCTTGGTGTAGGGAGAACAAATTGGTGTTTTTTTTTGTGTGCCCATTTTGCCGAATACAGATCAATAGCAGTATTAGTGCAATTGTTGACTGATATGGACAAAACACGTGGCTGCTGCCAAAGCAGCTTGTGTGGTCATGATGATGGTAAAAAGATCACGACGAGAGTCAAATGGGACAAGTTTGCATGGCATGCGCATTCAGGCTGCACTACTGAACGTGCATGCATGTGTGTGCACTTTCGGCTGTTTCAGTCTTAGTGCACGGCTAGCCCCCTCAGCCCATGTGCGCACTAATGTGGACTAACCCCTTGTCTATTATTACCTTAAAAAAAAGAGACCTTCTTTTCTACGACTCACTGGTTCTCAGCCGGGTCATCTTCGGGGACAGTTAGAAGCTTGCATAAGTAGTGGTTGCATAGTGGTGCTGATTTTAGATGCATCTAAAGCCTGTCTTTGTTCTGTTCCATTTTTCTTGTTCTAGAGAGTGGGGGAACCTGTAAGTTGCATTCTTTTTGCCCTAGAACTGCATGTGTATGTCTGCTACTCTGCTCAGTGTCCTTCATGTTTGTATTTGTATCGTGTGCCCGTGCATGAGCATCCCTTGATTAACTTGCATATAATATGACTATCTGAGCAAAATTGTGCTTTCCATTTCTCATTTAACAGAGTAAATGCGAAACTATACTCTGGATGGGAATTTGAATAAAGTCCCTTGAAATTTGATCAATAATCACATGACCCTAACTTGAAAAAACACAGGCCAATGGTGAGTTAAGAAAATTAACTGATTATTTTTGCTAAATATGAACAACAATCTAGCAGCTGAAAACACTTGCTCCAAAGGTACCGTAATATAGTTCAGCATACTGTATATACTGAAGTGCTAACTTTTCCACCTGAGGGAACCTTTAATCCATGCATTTTCCACCTTTTTTTTTATAGGTTTACAACATTATAACCACAATCTAGTAGGATCCAGCACAAGAATACATGGACCTTGACTTTGATATCAAAGCTATCGAATAAATGCTTAAACAGATTTCCATACTGCCCTATAACCACAATAATAAATAGATTGTTAAATGAATACCTCTGTGACAATCTCAATGAAAACTGAGCATTGTGTATTACCTATTAAGATTATTATTTTTCTCTTTTTTTAAAGCTCTTGTATTTGAGTTTATTAGAGGTCATAACCATCTATTCTTAAGGGGAGAGTTTATAAGTGGTCATAATATGTAACGAATTGGGCCTACGTTTCCCCCTGTTGGTCACTGCCGATTACTGAATTCAACGATTGTTCATAGAAAAGTCATGATATGGGCAAAAAATATATACAGTATTTCATGCCCATCCCCAAACTATACAATTGCTTACGTTGTTGAAATTTGGTGATCTATCTGTTTCACTACAATGGAAAGCAGAACGTTGTTATCTTTTTCATATAATCCTTTCTCGAAGTGTTTATATTATTTGGCATCAGACAAGTGACGATGGCAAAATGTCAGCAAATGCATCAAAATTCCAATTACTTTGGTTTTGTTTGTGTGTGTGTGTGTGTGTGTGTGTGTGTGTGTGTGTGTGTGTTTGAGGCCAACCATTACTAACATACAGTGGAGGCCGAAGGTTTTTGGCAGCCACTCTCTTTACGAACTTTCCTAATTTAACATGCAGTATTTAAAGAATATACATACCACTATCTACTTTGTTTTCTCTTTTAAATTTAGTTAAATGTGACCATTCATTCATAAAAAATATTTTTAAATGCTCATTACATCTCCAATGAAGTTTCCCTGCCTTCACATTTTTATTGGCGCTCCCTCCTCACTGTGAGCCTCATGTTTGTCTAGTCTTCTTTCATTCTGTTTTTAAATATTTGTCTGTATTTTAAGTTTCAATGTGAAATATTTTGTGAGTCCTCACTGTGAAAAGTGCTATATAATTAAAATTTACTTGCTTATTTATTTGTGTCAAACTAGGAACCAGAGTAACGTTCGTCGCATGCACACGGCCATCAAATTGAATGAGGTGGTGGTCAACAAGTCGCAGGGAGCCCACCTCGTTCTGCTCAACATGCCCGGACCGCCGAAGAACCGAGGAGGAGATGAAAACTGTATCCTTTATTTGCACCTTTTATTGTCTGACCAAAAGCATTGTATTTTTAAGTCACGTCTTCTTCACTGCTTCGTGCAGAAACCTTAGAATGTGACTTTTAATTTTTAATTATTTTATTTCCGAGGGTAATAGGGACCGAGCCCGGCCGTGAATAGAGAAAATCCACAAGTAATTGACAACCAGCCAAACAGAGGTTTATTATTTCCTATAAAAATATAGGTCCTTGGCACCAAGAGGCCACAAGATAGCTGCAAAGCAATACTTTATATTACATCGTATTTTTGCCTGAGTAATAAAACAGTCAATAAGTGAGTTTTTCAGTAAATAATGGAGTAAAGGTTAACTGGTGAAGAGAGCATAGTTTTGTTTTTCTTTTTTCTTTTTCTAAAAGAGTTAAAAGTCACAAATCGTGAATATATGGGGGAACACCAGTGCTTCCAAATGTTACGGAATGTTCATATTTTTTTACGGAAATCACTGAACCTTGACTCGTTACGGACTGATTGTTCCGGATATTGTTAAAAAAAAAAAATCTAATCAGTAGTCTGATATTACCAGCTCCTTCACTTCCTTCCTCTCAGATATGGAATTCCTCGAGGTTTTGCTCGAGGGTCTGAACCGAGTACTACTTGTCCGAGGCGGTGGACGGGAAGTTATCACCATCTATTCTTAAGGGGAGAGAAAAAAACAAGAAACTCCCACCCCATTATGCACATTATGGGCTGTCGCCTTGGATACCAGTCACCTGGCATTTATTTTGAAGGGAGGGGGGACGCTTAATTGGGTTCTTACTGAGATGTGATGGCGGAATCACTAGTGATTGATGGGTAGTCAGCAGGACTTTCAGGCAGCAGGGGACATGTTGCGGGCTTGTGAACGAGCGAGCGTGGCGCGCCCACGCTGGGCCGCCGTGCACCCACAAACAAACAGAAATAGAGCATAGACACTTTATATTTTTCATTCAACTCTTGACGAGGTCATTTTGTTTTTTCACCTTGTTTCCCTCGTTGTTGTCATGAGGTCAACATTCACTGTTGACTGATGTTGAAGCTCTTAGTCTCTTTTACTCTGGGAGGCATGAGAAGTTTGTCCCCCCCCAGTGAAGTGAAGCATCGTGGGTAGTTGTTTTGCTACGGCTCTGTGATTGGTCATCCCCACCCTTTGCTGGCTTTTGTAAGCTATTTATCACACACATGCGAACACACTCATCTAGATCACGTAGTAATGGCCCGAAAATGTATTTACTTTATGCATTTATCATTTATTCAATGACATCAACATTGGCCTTCACTGTAAACGAAAGCACATATTGCATCATACACAGACTTTTGCACTATCCATAATCTCACAAGTTTGCTATGTATGCTGTTAGGTCATGTCAAAACTACAAAGCTACTATTTACTGCTCATATACATTTTTTTTAAATATATATTTTACCAGACGAAAAGGATTCAAGCGTTGAGCACCAGATTGAATTCGCTGAATTGTTTAGCTCAATAGATAGGAAGAGAAAGTGCCAAAATAATTTAAAAGGAAACTGTGGAAGTCTTAATTTTGCCCCCCAAAATTGAAATAGAATTATCCAACATAAAGAGCAACAGTTTCTTTCATATGCTGTTATTCACAAAATGCAAGTGTTTCAACTTTTAAAGCAAAAGAAATATCTCAGTCATTTGTACCTCCGCAGTTTCTTCCGATTAGCAGTATTTTTTTAAGTGATAACAGTTGTATTTTCCTGCAGTTCTTTCCAGGAAAATGTTAAAATTGTGAGTCCAGTGGTTATTATCACATTTTGTTGTGTTGTGTTTTTGTTCTGTTGTTGTCGTATGCCTGTGTAATGATATAGTCATGGTCTCTGTAGGTGTTTTCTTACGTGAACTGAACTTCTGTTACTTTGTGTGTCTTGATTTTTATCAAAAGCGGAAGGAAGAGGAAGTATGTGCAAATGAATACAGCTGTTTTATAGTACAGCTACTTATTTTTGTTTAACTTGCCACGAATGCTACCTTCACAATACAGCAGCAAACAGGGTAAAACATAATGACACTGTTACAGTCTTTCTTTGTCATTTCTAGCCTCCCAAAAAAGAAATAAACATCGTCTAGTTTTAAGGAATTAAAACCAAGCTGATGGTATTAAAGTTGATTTTTATTTTTAATTCTATTTCAAATGTACTCAAATATATCACTCACTTTGAGCAAAAAGATGGTCCAAAGAGTTGAACGTGGTGCTGGAGGTGTGTTTCAGTGGGAGCAGGGAAGTGACTGGAGAATGTTATCTACCTCAAAGGTGTCAAGGAGGCTTGAAGACATAGAAAAAAATTAAAATAACAAAAAAAAAACTTGTGGAAACACATTGCAGTTTCACTCAGGAGGGAAAAGAGGAAGAGAAAAAAACATTGGCTATGTGAGGTGAGCGTCAAAGTTGTGTTTGTGTGTGTGCTCTGAGAGGTGAAGAAGCTATTTGTGTTTCTGCTGTCGTCCTGCCCGACTGCTGGTGGGCCTCACTGGCTGGAACAGGAAGTCACTTTGTGGGAGCAAACGGAGAGACAGTAGCCCTGTAAATGATATTTGTGCCTCTCTGAGTAACTATTAAAAGTGCTGAAATAAACCTTACGTTATCGTTGGTGTTATTCTGCTTATTGGGTATTTTATAGTATTGGGGTTATTCATCTATCCTTTTCACCGACCCTTTTTTCCATATCAGCAAAACTAATTGGAGCTTGTGACAGGTTTGTTGTTTTGCCCGCATGTGTCCTTATACTTTTATTATGCGAACAATAAATAGATTTGGGTTATGGCTGCAAAGACTACATTTAGCGGTAGAACAAATTTCAAACCAAAGGTCAAGTTAGTAAATTTGTCCACCAGAGAGCAGCATTGCGTCCGAATATTATGACAGCCAAATCTTCTTTTCCTTTCGGCTTGTCCCTTTAGGGGTCGCCACAGCGTGCCATCCTTTTCCATGTAAGCCCATCTCTAAACCATCGAAGTCTTCTCTCTCTAACTTGGTCTCCAAAACATCGAACCTTGGCTGTCCCTCTGATGAGCTCATTTTTTATTTTATCCAACCTGGTCACTCCGAGAGCGAACCTCAACACCTTCACTTCCGCCACCTGTAGCTCTGCTTCCTGTTGTCTCTTCAGTGCCACTGTCTCTAATCCGTACATCAGGGTTGGCCTCACCACTGTTTTATAAACTTTGCCCATCATCCTAGCAGAGACTCTTCTGTCACATAACACACCTGACACCTTAATCCACCCGTTCCAAGCTGCTTGGACCCGCTTCTTCACTTCCTGACCACACTCACCATTGCTCTGGACTGTTGACCCCAAGTATTTCAAGTCTTCCACCCTTGCTATCTCTTCTCCCTGCAGCCTCACTCTTCCCCCACCACCCCTCTCATCCATGCACAAAAATTCTGTTTTACTTCGGCTAATCTTCTTTCCAGTGCATGCCTCCATCTTTCTAACTGTTCCTCCACCTGCTCCCTGCTTTCACTGCAGATCACAATGTCATCTGCAAACAGCATGGTCCACGGGGATTCCAGTCTAACCTCATCTGTCAGCCTATCCATCACCACTGCAAACAGGAAGGGGCTCAGGGCTGATCCCTGATGCAGTCACACCTACAGCACACCTCACCGCTGTTCTGCTGCCCTCGTACATGTCGTGTATTATTCTAACATACTTCTCTGCCACTCCAGACTTCCGCATGCAGTACCACAGTTCCTCTCTGGGTACTCTTGTCATAGGCTTTCTCTAGCTCTACAAAGACACAATGTAGCTCTTTCTGACCTTATCTGTATTTTTCCATCAACATCCTCAAGGCAAATAATGCATCTGTGGTACTCTTTCTAGGCATGAAACCATACTGTTACTCTCAAATACTCACTTCTGTCCTGAGTCTAGCCTCCACTACTCTTTCCCATAACTTCATTGTGTGGCTCATCAACTTTATTCCTCTATAGTTCCCACAGCTCTGCACATCACCCTTGTTCTTAAAAATGGGCACCAGCACATTTTTCCTCCATTCCTCAGGCATCTTCATATGCGCTAGAATTCTATTGAACAAGCTGGTCAAAAACTCCACAGCCACCCCTCCTAGATGCTTCCATGCCTCCACAGGAATGTCATCAGGACCAACTGCCTTTCCCTTTTTCATCCTCTTTAATGCCTTTCCAACTTCCCCCTTACTAATCATTGCCACTTCCTGGTCCCACCACACTTGCCTCTTCGACACTCCCTTCTCTCTCATTTTCCTCATTCCTCAACTCCTCGAAGTATTCTTTCCACCTAGCTAGCACACTACTGGCACCAGTCAACATATTTCCATCGCTATCCTTAATCACCCTAACCTGCTGCACATCCTTCCCATTTCTATCCCTCTGTCTGGCCAACCTGTATAGATCCCTTTCTCCTTCTTTAGTGTCCAACCTGGCATACATGTCATCATATGCCTCTTGTTTGGCCTTTGCCACCTCCATCTTTGCCGTATGTCGCATCTCAATGTATTCCTTTCGCCTCTCCTCGGTCCTCTCAGTGTTCCACTTCTTCTTAGCTAACCTTTCTCCTTGTATGATTTCCTGTACTGTGAGGTACAAACAGCCAAATGAGCGACATTATTTGTAGTACTGTAAGTTGCAGTAACAGCAGCAGCATTATTCATTCAAATCCGTTTGCGCATGTATTTGCTAGTTCTGATATTCAGTTTACGCTTCATGTACTAGTATGCTCTTTTTCCCCACTACTTAGACAAGTCAGCGCACTAGTTGAACCATTGTCTTACGAGTAACATCTTTTTCTACTACTAGTCCTACCTTTTGCCTATGCATCCATTCATCCATTTTCTGTACTAGTAAACTACAGTTCTGCACTAGAAACAGAACTAGGCCCAACTGCACAGGTCACACACTGGAAGCCTCTTGAGCCTACCAAAATGGCCACAAGTAATTTTTTCTTACTAGTACTGTGGATGGCAGTACAATAGTGTAAAATGTAAGCCACAGTCTTTCTACTAGTGTACCCTAGTTGTTCTACTAGATATGTTCAACCTTTACAGTATTCAATATCGTTGTCCTAACTAGTAGGGCAACACACTGTACATGTTACTTGTGAGGCAAAACTGCACTAGTTGACAACTGGGTGCTTAATAGTACTATTCGTGATGTAAAATTCTACTAGTTAACCTCCAGTGCTTCGCTGGTAGCACTAGTATCACACAGATGTCAACTAGTGCACAGTTTTGCCTGACTAGTAACAAAGTTGTCCTACTAGTCTGCAGAAATGTCATGCAGTAGGTGAAGCCAGCCAGCCAGGCTTTCGTGGAAATTATTTTTTTACTAGTAAGACAGTTGTTCTACTAGTGCATCCTAGTGAATTGTCTTGCAAGTGTGGACAAAGAGCATAGAAGTACAGTAGGCCTTATTGGACCCCAAGCTGCTTATCAATAATAACGAATAAATTAATTTCCACATGACTGACAATGTTCAAGGCTCTGACTGAACATGATTAATAATGAAGGCTATGACAGCTTTTTCCATAGGTGACGTGCAATAATGTCCTCCACCATGTAAACTAGGATGCATTAGTCCTCCATGAAGTTGGTATCATGTCCACAGGACGTTGAACTGAACTGTGTTCACCGACAGTCACTCCCGTGTCTTTTGTTTGCCCTCTCCCTTGTTGACCAAATCGATAGGGGCCATGCCTAACTGTCGAAGGATTGTGTAAAAGTTGGAAAACTTGAAGGCACACAGAAGCGTAATGATTTATTTAGGTTTGTCTCATAATCTGCTCATCTTTTAACTGATCAATATTAAATCTGAAACAATGGGCATGCATGTATTTGGTACTGTAGCAGGTGTGGATAGTTGATAACGGAGGTGGCAAAAGTACTCACATGCAGAAATGTTGTATCAATGTAATACAGTATATGTAAAAATATATTCTGCTTAAGTACAAGTACTGATTCAACTCATTTACTACACAAATTCTGAAATGTACTTAAGTTGTTGTGACTTTCGGCTTGTCCCGTCACAGGTTGCCACAGCGAGTTGTACGGAAGTAAAAAAGTCATTATTTTGATTATTATTATTATTTTTACTCAATGCGTCATCGGTGTTGTTTGAAAAAAGGTAACAAAGACTACTTTGACAAAGTAATGAATAGAAAGTCTATGTTTTCAAATCTAGGGACTAAAAGTTACAAGTTGTCAGAAAAATAAATAATACCCAAGTACAAATACCTGAAAAATCTATTACAGTACATTAACGAAGTATGCGCTTTGTTACTTCCCACTACTGTTTCATAATAATAATAATAATTGCACTGGTCATTTATGTTACATTATGTAGCAGAAAATAACTTTGGTAGAAGCCAGTCACCTTGTAGAAATATCAAAAGTAATTTTCTATTTCAAAAAAAAAAAGAAAAACTGAGCATTTAGTCTTTTGATTTTTTTTAAAATTTATTTTAATAAATAAAGATGGGGGAATGTATTAAAGTAAAAATATACATTTTATCTACGAAATGTGGGGGGAGTAGAAGTGAAAGTTGCCAGATATATAAATAAAAATGTAAAGTACAGACACATGACAAAGCAACTTGATTACAGCCACAAAGTGGTTGTACTACAAGACTGTTACTACCTAATGACTGAAGAACGATTGATGGATGATGGGTGGGTGAGGATGGATGGATGGGTTGAGTTGTCATTCCTTCTCTCAGTAGTTTATGGTTTCCTTTTACCCGGAAGTTGAAGGGTTAAATGAGAAGCTGAAGGTGTCAAGTACGCATTGACAGGAAAACGCTAAGGACGCTTTCAAAAAGTAAAATAAAAGCCTGCTCTACTAACACTATGGATATTGCTAAGCTCATATACCTCCTCCTCCTCAAGATTTTAACAACACCATTACTTACCCTGCACTTAGATGTAGGAAAATAAAACAATACTTAATGATTTAGTTAAAATACGTTGCACTAAAGTTAAAGAACAATATACCTGAATAAAATAAAAATAAAAATAAAACATTTTTGAGGGTGAAATGCAAATGTTTTGAATTTACAAGTTCAAAACTCCAGCTCACATGTACGTAAGGGAGTGATTCTTTTGTGTACCACCAGAGAAAGCCCGCATACCACTTTTGGCACTTGTATCACTGTTCGAGATCGCTTAAAAAGTGAGAAGAAGCGGCTCAGACAATGGATGGATGGATTCTTTAAAATTGTATTTCCAATTCTGGCCCGAGCCTCGGATCCTTATTATGAAAGGTCGGCAGCAGCAACTTCCGGTAAGTCGTGCCTACTTGACTATCGGTTGAAAGCCGCAACATCGCCGCCTCCCGCTCACCTTGCCTGCCGCCGCCTCTGCCTGAGACTCGTAAGGAGAAGAGGCGTTATTCCATCAATGACAACACATTTGACGACTTGTCCTTATTGTGGCTCGTTCTTGTCTACTTTGCGCCAAGCAGCAGGAGCAGGAGGAGGAGGAGGTGCCAAGCTAGCCGCCGTTTGGTGCAGTCCGCCGGACGGACGGGCGCGCTTAACACCGCAATGGTGCGTTTGTCTTTTGCCTTGTGACACCACCGAGGACGACTCGGCTTCTGTTCTGGTCTGCCGGTTTATTTACGTTGCGAGATTGAAGGTGATTCGCAATGCAGCACGTCGGCGGGTGCTTGTCAGCAGGTGGATGGCCAAGCTGACGCAAAGCTTCTGTAATACCGACCGTCCAGAAGCACCACCGGACCTTTTTCAAGCGCAATCATGCTTCCAGGTGTCGGCGTGTTCGGCACCAGCCTGACCGCCAGGGTGATCGTCCCCCTGTTGAAGAAGGAGGGATTCGCCGTCAAAGCGCTTTGGGGCCGCACGCAGGAGGAGGCGGAGGAGCTCGCCAAGGAGATGGACGTCCCGTTTTACACCAACCGGATCGACGACGTGCTGCTGCACCAGGACGTGGATCTGGTTTGCATCAACCTGCCTCCGCCTCTGACGCGGCAGATCGCCGTCAAAACCCTGGGTGAGTGGTGGTGAGGGTGGGGGGCGTGGATGCTGCCGCTGCTGGGGGTTTGACTGATACGAACGGTCAGTGTGCTTGACTAAATAGGTGTGGCTGGAATATATCATGGTTGATTTGTGAGACGACGCAACGAATGAACTTTCCCACTCTGTTGACACGCACCAGCCATTACAATGTGGACTTACTGACATCCACAAGCAGGCGAGTTTGACCCACGAACACAAGTTGTTGCGTTCTGAGCATTTATTCAGTGTACAGTGGACCCCTGCATATTCAAGGTTCGGCATCTGCTGATTCCCCTTTTTACACATTCCACCCCCACCAATGTTTTATTTATTTATTTATTTATTTATTTTTTCCAACCCCGACAATGCTTGTTCAGGAATTTATTTATTTTTTTGTTTTTTTTAAATTATTTTTTGATTTTTTTTTCCATTGCAATTATAATCAATTATTTGTGGATTTTCATCTGAGTCCCTATTCCCCACGAATAGCTGGGGTCCACTGTACTTGATGTACACTACTAGCTTAAGGTCCATGTATGTTATTCTTTTCCCACGCTCGTAAGCAGTGGTGCAAATTAAAGGAACACTTTTTGTTATATATGTTAAAACTGTCTATATGACCTGGCAGTAGAATGTTATTAAAGTAATCTTTTGAAAAATCACCCTGCTCTGCCCCATCTAATGCCTCGAATTGAATTTTAATTCTTATCTTACAACTGGGTGCAGCGCAACAAGGATAGCCAATTTGAGAGTGTACCAGGGAGCAGAAACGGCTTCGGAGAAGCAAGATATTCACCATCCGTGGCATTGTTTAAGAGAATTGTGTGATGTTGTCGGCTTCAAAAAAGATTTTTGGCACGTGTTGTGTCTTATGGCAACCTAAAAAAACACCAACGTCTGTTATTCAGAAATTCTCCATCTTATCTGAAAAACACATACAAGTAAGGTTGTTTTGGTAGCATGTGAAGTTAATGTGGCTGCTGCTCATTTATAAAGGGAAAAAAAGAAAAAAAGTCTCTTCTGCTGCCTGTGTGTCTGTATGTGTGAGCGATGGCAGAAAGAGCAGCTTGTCATGCCAGTGGCACTCATGAAATGGATCTTGTCACTGCAGCCAATGTGAAAACCACCCAACTCTTTTAAATCACATGACTATGTTTGGACACACACGCGCAGTCAAGCATGTGATTTTGATATCAACTGCAAGTCACGGTGTCTGCCTAATTAGGAAATTCAATTTTGGTAGGCGGGAGCAAGAGAGTGTTGCAAGTTTGTTAGAAAATAAAGAAATAAATTGCTTTGGCACTTCTTGCATTCCCACACTTGTAGCCTTGTTGACTTTGGTTAAACACTGTGGAGTGCCAACACAAGTGACTGGACTGGTGCACAATAGGTGGTATCCCATTGCTACACTTATGTCAATATCTGCAGTGCATTAAATCACAGACTGGCTAGACTAACATCTGCTCATGCCAACGCTACATAAAATGTGATTTATTGGGTGTCTTTATGGGGGTTCTTGTCTAACGTTGCTGATAGTGCCGTTGAGCCAGATTATGAGCTTCAGTCATGTCCCAGTGAACAACGTGTAAACTGTAGCTGCTTGTCAGTGGCCATTCTTTGCATCCCCTTCCTCCCTGCTCATTTCCTCGCAGCTTTTTTTTGTGCGAGCACTGCCCGTTCATTCCCAGCCACCTCTCCTCCTCAGCTTCTGTAATTGCCTTACATCTCCTAAATGCGCAACGCCCATGGAAAACGCAGGCAGTGACGCTATTGTAAGAAGGCAGTCTCACTTCCTGTTGCGTGTGATTGTGATCTCCATGTGGCCGACACAAGCGTGTGATCTGAGTCCTGCGACATCGGAATTTGAAATCTGTACGTACAGACTCCCACCTGTAATTTGCCTGCTAGTTGATTCCTTGCAGATGTGAGAAAAATATAGGATAGTAAGACTGTCATGTTTGCTTGTAGCATGACTGTTGTTGGCCATGTATGGTACAGTTTCAGCGTTGACCATAAAATACCTGCACCGCACCATTAATTTAGGAGTAATATTCTTAGGTAGAGGCAGAATAGGGCTAGTCATGGTGACAAGGAGCAAGAAGCCATCAGAGAGGTCATCAACACGTTGCACGTGTTTTTCAGGTTTTTACTTGACTGGGTTTGTCCTCGCACCAAACTGGTCAATCTTGTTGAACATCATCTCTCCTTCCAATTGGGATTCCTTTCACTTTTTTTCTCCCGCCGCACTACTATGACATTCCGCGAGCTTTTGATGTCACTCAAGCTTTTTGGGCGTGTTTAAAGATTGACCTTAGAATATCTTTCCTGTGTGTGAAAATAGGACTTCTTAAATGGGAGCACATTAGATAAATGCCACCATTTATGACATTTCTGCACGCCATACTAGTAGGACAACTCCATGTTACTAGTGAGGCAAAACGACTAGTGGGCATTTTGGTGCTTCTAGTGCCTGACACATACTGTACCTACTAGGTGGGCCTAGTAGTGTTACTAGTGCAGTACAGTAGTTTGAAAGTAAGGTTTGATTGCATACTAGTAGGCCAGAAGTAGCACTAGTAGTGGAAAACATTTTTTATTAGTGACATTCGCTCTACTAGTGCTGAAGAGTAACATTGCAAAAAGACGTTTCAGGTGCTATTTCTGCCGTTTAGATATTGTGGGCTGAAATAGGAAGTAGAAAGATTTCAGTACTGTGTTTGCTGCGTGCTACTACACACTACTACAACAGTCAAAACCACTTTGTGACAAAAGTGTAAAATCCCTACATTGTTCCATAATGTACAGTATTGTGTAATAAGATCATTTCTGCAATATTTTGAGGCTGAAGTTATATTTTCCGGAAAGGACCAAACTTGCCATTGAACTAGAGTGATGACAATTTAGTGATTCAAAATATATCCATCTGGTGACTCATAATGAATGCGGTCATAGATCAGGGGTAGACTTGACAGAGAGCACTTCCTCTAACCTTTCTGAATGATATGCACATGATTCACATCATTGTCATGTATTCATGGAAGCGATCAAAGACTCAGTCCTTTGAGTGCATGAGGCAGACGTTTGCCTTCCAGCCACTATCAAAAAGCATTTGCCCCCTTCTTGATTTCTGATTGCGTTCACATATTTATCACACTTAAATGTTTTGGATCCTTAAGACAATTTTAATACCTCACAAAGACAGCCCAAGTAAACACAAAATGCATTTTGTAAGTGATGACTTCATTTATTAGGGGATAAAAGAAATCCAAATGTATCTGGGACAGTGTGAAAAAGTAATTACCCCCTATTTCAATGCTGAGTGAACTCTTTCACTACAGTTTTTGGAAACGGAGTTCACTTTCACTTTTCACCATTCCTGATTACCACCAGATTTGTTGAATCAAGAAATCACATGAATAGTACATCCTGGCAAAGGTTGTGTAGACTACAAGATGTCAAAAAGAAATCCTTCATGGCAGAATTGAGAGAAATTCTAGAACAGATGAGAAGCTGATTGAGATTTATCAGTCTGGAAAATGTCATAAAGCCAGTTCCAAGGCTTTGGGACTCAAGCAGACCACGGTCAGAGCCATTACCCACTAAAGGAGAAAACACGGGACACTTGTGAACCTTCCTCAGAGTGGTTGGCCAACCAAAATTACTTGGAGTGTAACTACAACTCATCCAGGAATCTTGATGATCCCCAGGACTTTTGGAGGTATATTAATGCGGATCAACGAGACAGAAGTTGAACTATTTGGAAGGTGTGCGGCCTGTCACATCTGGCATTAAAATAACACAGTATTTAATAAAAGACAATCACGCCAACAGTTAAACATTGTGCATTGGCATGGAAATGTTTATATATCAGCTCAGAGACACCTGCTCTAAAGACTACCCAAAGAGCTATTTATAATCTGGCCGGAAAGGGCAAGTCGGTGTCATCATAAATACGTGTCCTCACTGCAGATGGTGTTGTGCAATTGCACTTCCGACCGGTGATGAGGTCCTTGACAGAGAATTGAACTCTTTTAAAGAAACGCAAAACATCTATTAGAATGTCCCAACATGATAGATTTTATTGTTTTCTTAACCCCTTGTTTGTTTGTTTGTTTGTTTGTTTGTTTATTTGGTAGAGACCATCTGCACATTTTATAATCCCTCATGCACAAGTATCAGTTTTCTGTCTATATTTTGTTTCTAGTTATAATACGTTTTGCATGCAACCAGAGTGAGATTATAATCTGAAATTCCAGTTTTTAAATTATCAGATTGTATTTATGTGTAATTCTTGTTGGGTTACTTATCATTTGTGTAAAATGAAATTTGACACTTTTTCGAGTTTAATGGCCACCAAATAAACGCTTTGGGTTTACCTTCTGATCCCACAATACTTTCACATAGTTTACAGTCTGAAATATTTTGATGTATCAGAGTATGAGATGTCCATGAAATATCTTGTTTGCAACAGTCTTACCGGGCGGGGTAGAAAGTCCAGGGTCAAGGTGAAGTGCGCTGTGTTTGGAACTGTGCAGGGCTCTCTTAGGTCTTTATTCTGGGTGGTTATCGTTGGTTGGCGATCTGGCAGTGGCATCTGATTAGGTGGAACGGTCCAATTTACTCAGGACAAGAGGTATAGCAAATGGACGGATGGATATTTTGGGTCTTGAAGCACACCGAATTGCCTTTGTGTATGGAATTTGCCATTGAGACAAACTTGCTATGCCTGACTTTACCTTACATTCATCAGTAATCTTAGTTTAGGGGGTTTCGGTTCAAAGCCAGCCAGGAGAATGTCACAGGATAGCTGGCAGAAGTAAGCTCTATGAGTTTCTCACTGGCTAACGTTCATGTTCTCCGAGACGTCTATTTACATGCTAATGACTGCTCTAGGAGCATGCTCGCGAAAAAGCCCCAGAGGCGGAGAAAATGATGATGGAGTGACAACGGGGAGTAAAGAGGAGAAAGCTTTGCCGTCCTGTGAAATTGCCTTTGTCTGTTTGATGAATAGCCGAGCAGGGGACGCTCTTTCAGACACGCTGACAAGTGAGCATTCTTGTATTAAGGAGAAAACCTCCCGATCACCGCCCCCTTTAAGCCGTGTCTTTCTTTACCATGGACCTACTAGGAGGAAATGTTGTGTATGGTGGTGAACTCGGTGCTTTTTTTGGTTGAGGGATCTCATTGTGCTACTAAACACAGAGTCTAAGGATCCAACAGGGAGAGCATGTTTTTGATATGGAACGATTAGGATTTTAGTTCATAGGCTGATCACAAAACGCCAAACAGACAATCTCGCTCTCGTTACCTTAAATTTATTTCTGATCATTTATCGCTCGGTGAAAATCTGCGATATAGCAACTGTTTTTAAAAAATTGCTTTTAACCATCCCACACGCTTTAAACACATTTAAACTTATTCAAACAAACTTGAAAGTATTCCTTAGCGCCCGTTCTCACCCTTTCATACTAGTTTGAATTTTAATCAATTTAAACTCATAAACCCAAACTCTTTTGCTCACACAGTTCTCCAAATAAGCACAGATTGTAGCGCTTGCTATAATCTCTTTCTTTTTCACTCCCAGTTGAAGTTAACTGTAAAACTAACATATACAACAAAAGAGACTTAAACATTGAAAAGTTGTTTTTACAAACCAGAATGTTTAACCAAACCATATAATTTCATCTAATGAAAGTCCATTAGCTTAGTGCTAAAATATAATGCAAAACACCATATACGGGCTAATCAAATTAGCATAGATGTTACGGTAACTATAAATGGCTATTTCAACACACAGAAGCAGCAATACATACAAAGAGAGCATATAACAATTCTCACTGTCATATAATCTCTCTGCTCTGCGGGAACAACAACAATTTCTGGAGTTTTGTTGGGGACCGTCTTTGCCTCTTCCACTTGCTCTTAATTACGCTGCTTCTCTTCCAGTAGAACTCAACATGGTACTACACTTACGGCATGCAACTCAAAATTCGGACTTGCGTGTATACTATAGAAACCCGCAAAACAACAATCACTTTAACATCTGCGATACAGCGGGGACAACTGCGATGTAGCAGGGGAACACTTTATTCTGAAGGCAAAGCTGGCCCATAATAATGAGAAAAAGGTGCAGATGTCT
This sequence comes from Phycodurus eques, assembly GCF_024500275.1. NCBI lineage: Eukaryota > Metazoa > Chordata > Actinopteri > Syngnathiformes > Syngnathidae > Phycodurus > Phycodurus eques. Next base: position 8,685,068 of record NC_084545.1, read on the forward strand.
TTTATGTTCCAGCATTCATGAATCGGCTTGTTTTGTGATTTTTTTAATTGGCCACATGGGGCAGGAAGGACAACATGAATATCCAAGGAGGGAGCCTTCCTTTCAGACTGATACTGACTGAAGTAATACTGTTTAAGGTTCGATGTGAATAGTGAAGAAAAAAAATAAAAATTGTAAAAATTGTTCACTGCATAGTAGAGCTTTCCATCCACAACAGGAAATTCTATTTGAGCCTGTTTCATTTCCTGTTGCATGCACAAATTGGTGAATTTGAGGTTTTTTTGATCTGTTTCTGATGAAGACTTTCCTGTATCATTCAGTATAACTTCCCTCTTAAAATAAGATGGAGGGGGAGACAGATGAGACAATTCATATCTTCTTCCGTCCTTCTCATGCATGACTCAAGTTTTAGTGTGGTTCTGTCTGGCCTTGAATACATTCCAGCTGCCTGCCATGACTCAACTAGATCTGGTCTTCGATTGTGTAAGATAAGAAAAAAAAAAAAAAGAAAGATCTGAACCAAAAAGTCAAGTTGTGATTCACAAATCATTGTCTACACATCATACCGCATATCAACTGCTTCCTAGTTTTTGATATGAGAGAAATAGACCAAAATAAGCAATGATTCAAAAATCAAATTAACCGTGTGTACTATTTGGCTTAAAACATGTTTTTGTTGACTTGGTTTTGATTAGATTTACTTTGTTTCGTGTTTTGTCAGGTTTTTCTGTGTCACATGTTCATGCCTTGTGCTCGTTTAGTTTTCGTCTGCACCTGTTCTCGTTAGCCCTCTACCTATTGTTAACCAATCAGCTCCCTCCAGCCACTCCCGTCTTGTCCAGGCGTGCCTCATTGTCACGTCAATTTGGTTGTATTTAGGTCCTTGTGTTTGTTGAGTGTGTGTTGGATCATTGTTGTTTCTGCAAGTTATCTTTCTAGTTTTGTTTCTTTGTATCTGGATTTTTGGGACTTTGCTAATGTACTTACTTACATTTTCCACATTCCTTATTTGGCTTTTTGGTTTTTAAAAATGAATCCTTTTGTTGTGATTCATCCTGCCTCGCCTCCTTGCTTCCCTGCGCTGGGGTCCTCATCTTTTTTTCACCATCGCCACAGAATCGTAACATTAACATAGTTTTACCCCACATTCCCAAATAAGAGGTGAAGCGTGCTTGCTTCAAGCTCTTTGTCAGTCACAGTTGTTGACTGTAAAACTAACATATAAAACAAAAGACAATTAAACATTGTATATTTAAACACCAAAATGTTCAACTAAACCATCTAATTTCGAATGAAAGCCTGATAAGATATAATGCAAAACAATATAGATGTGCCAAGGGAAATTAGCATAGATTTTTACTAATCGTAACCCTCCATAAAAACACATAGAAACAATGCATACAACAATACTCAGTCTGCTCTGAGGAAACAAGTAATATTACCCGACCTTAAGTTGTGGGGGGACCTTCTGTGCCTCTTCTTGATGTTGATTTGCTGCATTTGTACTATATATACTGCAAACATTATGTGCAACCCCGTTCAGTACAGTCGTATGATGCTATCCTATTTTTCTCTCTTCCTTGTCTTCTCTTTCCTCTGTAGACCCCAGTGGTTGACAGAAAGAGAGGGCGTCAGGGGGTTTTGTCACCATGACAACACTCCAGATTTAACCAAGCAGCAATGTGTGCTCTCCTCTTTTACGAAAGTTCATCTGTCTCACACAGATATGAGCCTCACACCGAGCTAAATAGGACAGGTGTCACGGGCCCCGTGGTGAAGATGTCACCCAGCTGCCCAAGGGTTTTCATGGTTATTAGTTTACTGTTATTAGAAACGTGGACGTGTCGTCTTTAATTGCCGTATCAGATTGGGTCTTCTCTCTTCGGTGTCACATCACTCTTGGTTCTCGAGATTAATTTCATGTTAAATTAACTCAACTTCTCTTCTCATTATGAACCCCTCAGAAGATAAAGAAACTCAAATGGTTTGACATGACCACTTTGCATTTGGTTGTGAATGTGGAAAAAAATCCAAAAACATCAAAACACAAATTTATTAGAACTGCCCGGCAGCCTATTAACATCCCAAAATGCATGACTCATTCATTTGATTCACAAGTTAAGAGTCTCTGACCTCAACCATGGCTCTGGAATATGTCATAATTGCCTAACTGAGCCGTGTATTGATAATTCCATGGCACTGTCTGTGGTGCTGAAGTAGCAGATGGAATTGTCAATGCACTTTTTTTCTTCTTCTCGTGACGACTTGCAGTGTATTGAGAGAAACACGTTATCAACAACAACGATACAATCACCCCTCATGAAATGTATTCCAAAATATGTATGAATAAGCATTTAACCTTTGGCCTGAGTGTTGTCATGTGATTATCGGTCATCTTTTATCTAACCTCTTTGAAAATCATTAGAGCTGACG